>NC_137025.1:4530000-4567500 GCF_032717465.1 Coenobita brevimanus | reverse complement strand
ATGTTATAATTCGTACACGAGTACTGAGGTTGAAATGCTATGTTTTGTAAGCAGTCTGGTAAGAATTTCACTTCTCTGGTTATCAATGATGTAATGCTATTTTCAGGTCACTCTGCATAGAATGACAAGACAAATGGTTTCCTTTCAACCCAGGAAACCGTTTATTTGGGTGGTAACCATAGCCAAATAGACGCCTGATCGTCTAGTAGGTTAAGGTAAACCAACCGGATGTGGCCCATTAAGGTTGACGTCCGCGATGTGGTTGGGATATATTGCACACGTAATACCACCCAGGGGCGAACAACTAGACACCGGCCTTAAACCCCTGGACCAACTAGCCTAACCCCAGGTCCAGCACTCCTGAAGGGGACAATGAAGGAGACGATGGTGAATGAACAGTAAAATATATATACGTATATCATTATATAAAATTTCACATAAGCCGGAAAAAGACATTCTGGCTTTTTCGCAGTGGATATAAAATTTTAAATACCAGAGAGAGAGAGAGAGGGAGAGAGAGAGAGAGAGAGAGAGAGAGAGAGAGAGACTAGAGAAAGAAAGGAAAAGCCAGAGAAAACGAAGAAAGAGGCAGAAGAAAAGCAATAGGAGGGGTGACTGAGGAAAAGTGTGTGTGTTCCGAGAAAAAGAATCAATAGGGAGACTGCACTGCCAGGCATGACCAACCACACAGCCAAGTCTATTAATACCCCTGTCATATCATTCATACCACTAAGGATAGATACACCAGGTTAACATACTATTATTGTCATACTAATTCTGATCATACCACAGTCTGTTTTATTATTATTGTTATTGTTATTATTATTATTATTATTTGTTATTATTATTATTATTATTATTATTATTATTATTATTATTATTATTATTGCTGCTACGAGAGGATTTTATTCAGCTGAGGAAGGGCGTCTCGTGTAGTGAAAGGATTAAAACAACAACAACAACAACAATAATAATAATAATAATAATAATAATAATAACAATAGTCCCCCGACCAGCGCCTCTCTGGTATTTCATTCAGGCGATTTTAATGAGAGAAATCCCAGCGACCAGACGATTTTGTTCAACTGAGGGGGAATTCAAAGTTAGCGTCTGTCTCGTTCTCGCTCTTCCTCTCCTCATTCTCTCTCCAGTATCCCTTTGTGCACGTGTTTCCTCCTTGTCTCCTTTTTTTTTTTTTTTCTTTCGTTTCGTCTTTTTTCGTCCTTTATTGAGTCATTCTTTGTTACCTCCAGAGAGAGAGAGAGAGAGAGAGAGAGAGAGAGAGAGAGAGAGAGAGATAAGGGGGAGGTGAAAGGTGAAGGGTGAGGCAAGTGCGAGGAGGAAATAAGTATGGAGGATGAGAGGGAGGGGGAGGGGGAGAGAAAGTGGAGGGAAAAGAGAGATGGACGGGAGAGAGGAGAGAAAGTGGAGAGGGAGGGAAAATGGAGGAGGAGAGGGGGAGGGGTAGAGGGAGGGAGTGAGAACATAAGAAATAAGGAAGCGCAGTAAGCGGAAAATGCGCATACGACCATTTCCTGACTAAGGGTAATGGTTCAGTAACTAGAATCTGACAAGGATAGCTTAGAAGTAGGCTCTCTCCCACCCACCAGACCTTCCAGCTTAAACTGTCGTGAATAAGTGAGAAGGAACACCACGCACCACAAAACTGGCATGGAAATTCTTGAAAGTCAGGCAGAGAGAGAGAGAGAGAGAGAGAATTACATACACTGAAACCTATTAAAAAAAACGAAATGCTTCTGATCTTCGTACTTTAATTACTAGAAAAGACCTTATACCCAACCCGCTTCCCTCATACTCCTATCTATCCCAATCCTGCAGTTGTTGAATTACCACCAACTACATCGCCTCGTAACCATTTCCGCTCACCCAGTGTGTGTCCAGACTAATTTGTATCTTGCTGTTGAATTTGAATTATTCTTGAATCACCATCTGCTTGTTCTTATTCACACTCATCCTTAAATCTTTAATAATAACTCCTGTATAGATTTCTTAATCCGGCTAAACACCTTGTCATCTCTTCCCTAAATCTCCGTCTTTCCAGCGAGTGTAAATTTAACTTCCATACTCTGTCTTCATAAAGAAAGCTTCTAATGTTTTGAATCACTTCTGTCGTTCTTCTTTGCACTCTCTCTAAGGAATTAACATCCATTTTATATCCATTGTTTCGTTCAGGCACCAAAACTGTACAGCATAATCCCGGTATGGCCTCACTAAACCAAGATAAAGTTATCTATATTATTTATGAAGCTGTATTACTCACACTTTTTACGACACATCTTCTTCGTTTTAGATCTTTGGTGACTACAAATATGACTCCTGGATCTCTCTCACAGTCTGTTTTCTGCTTCTTCATCTTCTTCTTTGTCTTCTTCTTCTTCTTATTCTTATTATTATTATTATTATTATTATTATTATTATTATTATTATTCATATTACAGTGGATCGCATTTAATACCTTACATTTATTTTTCCTGTATTGATATTTGACACTTCTCCGACCATTTTCATTATATCAAGATCCCTATGAGGACTGTTGTAATCAAGTGGGATAATAATTCACCTGATATTAGTGTCTTCATCAGAGTCACCCATGAAACTGTTTATACCCAAAAATGTTTCACTGAGGTATATAGTAAACAACAAGGCCCCAAGAACTAAACTCTGATATATGCCCCTCTACTGATTTCAAGGCCGACTTAATTTCACCTGTGTGATTTGTGTTTCCTACCAACTCTCCTAAATAACCTCTCATGGGGCACCTTATCAAATGTCCTGCTAAAGCCAGATTAAGTTATTTGTTAGCTCATTCATGTCTTACAGGGAAAAATGAGATGAGAAAGAGGAGGCAAGGGGAGAAGGGAGGGAAGAGGAAGAAAATGGTGGGAAAAAGAGGGGGCGGGGAGAGGGAGAGGTAAAATGGAGAGGGGAGGAAGAAAGATAATGGGGTGGAGTGGGAGGAAAGGGGAGGGGAGAGGGAGTGTGGGGGTGGCATTGATTGCAGGAGTGGAGGGGAGGGGAGGGGAGGGAGGGGAGATTGTGCATGGAGAGAACACTGTGTTAAAGTGGGAGTGGATAATCCCTAGAGAGAGGACCGGAGGAGGGAGGGAGAAAGGGAAAAAAGACTGAGAGGAGGGAGAGAGAAGGAAGGAGTAAAAGAGGAGGAGGAAAGGAACTGAGAGGAACGAGGGGGGATAAGAGAAAGGGAGGGGTGGAGGGGAAAGAAGAAAGAGGAAAAAACAAAGGAGGTAGAAAATAATGAAAAAGCGAAATTGGAAGGAGAAAGAGGAAAAGAAAGAGGATTAAAGAGAAGGGAAAAACGGATTCAAGAGAGAAGGGGGGGAGGGAAGGACAGAAGTTACATGGAAAAAGAGAAGAAAAGAGGAAAAGAGAGGAGAGGAAAAGAAAGAAGAGAGGAGAGGAAAAGAAAGAAGAGAGGTCACAGAAGACTTAGGTAACTGCATGCCTATTGCTTTACAACGAGGCTCTTAGCTGGGCTAAAACTAATTACACTAAAGAGAGAGAGAGAGAGAGAGAGAGAGAATTTCCTGCCTCTTGTACGTGTCATCACCCCGTTACATGCACAGGTAATATCATTCTCTTTACCGGTGTGTTTTCATTACGGAAGTCGTCAGGTATATCACCACCTGGGCAATAAGACGCAGGGTATATGAGAGTGACGCGTGCTTAGTTTGTTGTTGTGGTTGTTTTTCTTCTTATCCTTCTTCTTCTTTTTCTTTTTATTATTATTATTATTATTATTATTATTATTATTATTGTTGTTGTAGTTGTATATTATTATTGTTGTTGCTGTTATTATTATTATTATTTATTATTTTCCTCCTCCTCCTCCTCCGCCTCTTCTTTTGAGTTCTTGTTTTCTTTAATGTTCTTGTTCATGGAGATAACCCTTATTTATCCCCGTTATTATGACCTCCATCTTTATTCTTCCTACGCCTGGACGAATTTATTTAACTAGACTGATGGAACAGGATGTGGCCAAATATACACCAAATACCGTAACCCCATTTTCTACAAGGGGAAACTTCTCGAAAATGATAGACAGATAGATAGATACTGTAGATAGATAGATGGATAGATAGACTCTGTAGATAGATATAGTGATAGATGGATGGATGGATGGACAGATAGATAGATGGATAAATACTGTAGATAGATAGGTGGATAGATAGATGGATGGATAGATAGATAAATAGATAGATGGATGGATAGATAGATGGATAGATACTTTAGATAGATAGGTGGATAGATAGATGGATGGATGGATAGATAGATAAATAGATAGATAGATGGATGGATAGATAGATGAATAGATAGATAGATGGATGGATAAATAGATAGATAGACATACAGATACTGTAGATAGATGGATGGATAGTTACTGTAGATAGATAAATAGATAGATACTGTAGATGGACAGATAGATGGATAGACAGATAGATAGATAGATAGATCCTTGTAGCTAGATAGATAGATAATATATAAAATCACAGGATATTATACCGATTCTCTTTTTTTATATTTAATTATTTGCTGCCACCAGAATATTATAGTCAATTTAGGGGTTAAGACAAACAGGAAGAAAGAAAGAAAGAAAGAGAGGAAAGAAGAAAGAAAGAGAGGAAGGAAGGAAGAGACAGAAAGAAAAAAAAATAGTAGAGAAAGTGAGCGAGAGTGAGTGAAAAGGCCTAAAGCAGCGACATTCATGAAAAACACATTCTCTCTCAACCCTAACATAGCACAATACACACGTCCCACACAATTACCACACACACACACACACACACACACACACACACACACACACACACACACACACACAGTCTTCCCCAGTATAGCACAATACACATATCCCGCACAATTACCACACACACACACACACACACACACACACACACACACACACACACACACACACACACACACACACACACACACACACACACACACACAGAGTCTTCCCCAGTATAGCACAATATACATATCCCGCACAATTACCACACACACACACACACACACACACACACACACACACACACACACACACACACACACACACACACACACACACACACACACACACACACACACACACACACACACACACAGAGTCTTCCCCAGTATAGCACAATACACATATCCCGCACAATTACCACACACACACACACACACACACACACACACACACACACACACACACACACACACACACACACACACACACACACACGCAATCATCCCTAGGCCTAAGACATTTCAATAGACCTAATACCGTCTCAGAAGTAAAGTCCCAAGCAATTTATTTCAGCTTACAAGATCCATCATTTTCTTTTTTTCTTTTCCTTTGACTCATGGTAATTTCGTGTGAGAAAGAGGAACTGGTGTGGGAAAGGTTTTGGAGAGAGAGAGAGAGAGAGAGAGAGAGAGAGAGAGAGTTTAAGAATAGTAAGATAAGGCCATAAATAGAAGATAGATTATAGCGTAAGGAAGGAGGAAAATTATAGAGAAAGTAAACAGTAAAATAACGGCCTAAGAAATTCGTAAGCTAATACCGTTAAAATGTCGTAAGATTTAAGAGAGTCCTAAAATATGTACGTAAGGTAGTGCCAAGACAGTTCAGAAAGGCAATGGTAAGAGAGCGTAAGATGATGGCAAGATGAAAGCTAAGACTGTCGCAAGATGATATAAGATGTTCGTAAGACAGTGGTGATGTCAGCGTAAGATTGGGATAAAATGATAACGTAAGAGAGTTGTATTATGACAGCGTAAGATAGGGATGGTATGGTAGAAAGATAGATTGATAAGATAGTTCTGGTGGTGAGGCAGGAGATGAAGATAGTGGTGAGAATGGTGATGACAGTACGGTAGTCACAAGATAGTGGTGATATGACAGTAGGATGGTGATAAGATAGTGGTGATGGAAGAAAACAGTGGGGATATACCGGGTAGTGAGAGTATGATGTTAAGATAGTGGTAATATAAGAGTGTTTGGTAAGATAGTGGTAATGTATAGGTAAGAGTGTGTGGTGGTATGCGATAGTGTGGTAAGGTAGTGGTAATATAGATAGTGTGGTGGTATATGATGGTGTGGTAAGGTAGTAGTAATATAGATAGTGTAGTGGTATATGATAGTGTGGTAAGATAGTGGTAATATAAGACAGTGTGGTAGTTTAGATAGTGTGGTAAGATGGTGTGTGGTAGTTTAGATAGTGTGGTAAGATGGTGTGTGGTATCTTGACAGGTTGGGACGGTCTCTGGGGTCATCACTCTGGGAATGCCAGGTATGTGTGGCTAGCCTTGTCTTAGCTTTTATTTTATTTTTATCTTATCGTTATCTTATTATTTTTGTCTTATTTTGGAATATTATGGTGTAAAGATAATAATATTCTGGTTTGTTATTTTACGTTACCTTCTCTCTCTCTCTCTCTCTTTCTCTCTCTCTCATATCCTAGCATATGGTCACATTTTACAATCTCATGCTGTGTTATGCTATCCTGCAAAATACTCGCTGTGTTACTGCAGTTTTATAATATTATTCCTATCTTAGACTCATGATATGCTGTTATGATATTTTACGTCCTGCTGTCGTAAAAATTTCCATGTATCTGAGAATGTAGTTAAAATCTTACCATTATTTTTGTATATCTTAAAGTATTATCGTCCTTTAGCATTAAGATTCTGATACTAAGTTATCTAACCGTATTGTATTTAATTTTCACTAGCTTTACTTACGGTGTTTTTTTACTGTTTTTCACTTTGCGTAATTTTTTCTTATCTTTCTCCTATCTGAATTTCCTTTTATCTTATTTTGCCTTATCTTTTTCTTTTCTTTATTGTCTTACTTTATTTCGTCTCATCTTTTTTATCTTTATCTTATTGTCTTCATCTTTTTTATCTTAATCTTATCTTTACTAATTACTATTTTTAATTATTTTCTTTTGTTTTATTATATTTTCCATCCATCATCCACTCCTTTATTGCCCACCACCAGTGCTTTATAGACCCATTAAATTATAGACACATTAAATTTGATGGGAACCCGGTGGACTATAGGCTGAAGATGACCTGCGCACTTCCTTTCAGGGGATAAGGAAGATGAGGGGTGATCTGTATATCCTGGCAGTGGTTCCGCCCTGTTACATCAATGCCACCACGGGAAGGCGCCCTGTCCAGAGATTTAATACCCCAGACATTTAACACGAGGCATTTAACACGCAGACATTTAACATGAGGCATTTAACACCCCAGACATTTAACACGAGACATTTAACACCCCAGACATTTGACACAAGACATTTGACACCCAGACATTTAACACAAGACATTTAACACCGCAGACATTTAACACCGCAGACATTTAACACGAGTCTTAACACCGCAGACATTTAACACCGCAGACATTTAACACAAGACATTTAACACCCCAGACATTTAACACGAGTCTTAACACCGCAGACATTTAACAACCCACATTTAACACAAGACATTTAACACCCCAGACATTTAACACGAGACATTTAACACCGCAGACATTTAACACGAGACATTTAACACCGCAGACATTTAACACGAGACATTTAACACCCCAGACATTTAACACCGCAGATATTTAACACAAGACATTTAACAAGGCATTTAACACCCCATACATTTAACACGAGACATTTAACACCCCATACATTTAACACGAAAATTCAACTCCTCAGACATTTAAAACGAGACCTTTTGCACGAGACATTTAACACGAGAATAACCAGTTATTTTCCCCATGAGCAGCATGATGTGACCAATAAGCCCCAATCCTAACACCTTTTCCTAAGCGATTTGTTTTGTTTATTGCACATAATTGACCTCTTCCGTGTTATATAAATCCTTCGAATCTCGCTATACTCTGCATATATAACGTACTAAAAGATATTAACCACCCATATCCAAAAATAAATCGCTAAGGAAGAGGTGTTTGGGAGCTTCCTCAAACGACGAGAATGGTAGAACTCTTTAACTTCCCATCGTAATATATAATTTCATGGATTACGGGAAATCATTTGTCTTGGCACTGAATGTTGAGCCGCCTGAAGGAAGCACTGTATCGGGTGAGTGGATGGTGCCCGCCTCCCACATACCGTGTCTATACTCTTTGTCTTTATTATACCTTACTCTGTTTCATCCTATTTTACCTTATCTATAGTTTATCATTTTTATATTTTTTCACAGATAGATAGAGAGATCGATAGATAGAGAGGGATAAGCAGAAAGTTAGGTAGTTAGTGTGATAGATATGTACAAAAAAAGAATGCACGGAAGAGAGAGAGAGAGAGAGAGAGAGAGAGAGAGAGTGAGTCAATCAAGGGCTTTTAATCATATTGGGGCCTGTTTTAAGTCTCAAGATTTTCATTTATAGGGGTGAAAGCACGCTACCAGGAAAGTGTGAAGATTATTTATACACACAGGTCTACATGTGCACCTTTATAGCCTATGTACGTGTGTGTCTGTATCACTCGTACACGCACATTCTTATCCACACATGCGACATAAGCACGCATTCAGTCATTTACACACACACACACACACAGACAGACAGACAGACACACACACACACACACACACACACACACACACACACACACACACACACACACACACACACACACACACACACACACACACACAATTTTCTTCTTGCCAATCCTGAAGAAAGTTCACCGCCCTCATCCCTTCAGCTTTCCCCCCAGTTGCCTTAATATCAAGTTTTCTGAAGTATTTGATTTTATGCATAACAGGAAGATTTTGAAGCACTTCTCCTCTCTCTCTCTCTCTCTCTCTCTCTCTCTCTCTCTCTCTCTCTCTCTCTCTCTCTCTCTCTCTCTCTCTCTCTCTCTCTCTCTCTCTGTCTCTCACTCTCTCTTTCTCTCTCTCTCTCTTCTTCATCCCTCTTTCGGAAATTTAACGACACCTTTACCCTTGCTCTTGACATCTCGAGTTTTGGCACAGATTTTTACTCTCCACACTACTCTTTTACGGTTACCTATTCTTCTGTCGTGCTTTCATCTGTAGCTTTCTTTGCTGTCGTTCTGTAGCTGTTACTCTTCTAAAATTATCCGTAGTGGTGTTCCTCAGGATTCTGTCCTGTCACCAGCTGTCTTTTTCTTGTAGTTCTTTCTCGTTAACTTGGCCCAGATTTTCGTCCTTTTGTAGCTTATTTCGTTCACTGATACAAAAAAGACAGGACTCAGCTGCACAACTTTTCCATAGCACTTCTTCGTGGCTAGCATCATATTCTAGTGTTAATCCCGTTTGACATAACACTCCCACCTCTTTTCCGTCCATCTCAGTAATGCAGATGTGAACAGCCTCAGTCCTTCTCCTTTCATATTTGTCCTCGTTTCCAGATTAACCATATTCAGATCGGCATAGTCAATCTCGCTTTTGGAAATCATAGTAATTTTTCGCGTATCATCGATGTGCAAATTATTATGTTTTAGCACCTCCTTCCCAAAATAGGCTGTATATTTTGCGTGTTTCATTTTAATATTCACCTCTAGTAATATCTTTCTGAAACGACTGCCATGATTAAGTGATTTTGGGCAGGGGAATCTGGGGGACACAACCCTGCCAGAAACCCCGGTTATATGGTTACCACCCAGCGTAGTAAATGGTTTCCTGAGTACAGGAAACCATGTGGCTTGTCACTCGGCATAGAGCTCATGTGGCATCACTCTACACTGAGTGAGTGGATGATGGGCGTCCCCACTTACCAGAACAGTGTTACTACTCACCTTGCCCTAGGGTGGGAAATGAGCTCCGGATGAAGATGATGATGAATGAATAATATCTTTGCCTAGAATGTGATATTAAAAGAAGTGTTAAGGTGTAATGTGTAAATTAATTCGCTAGGAGTGGTGGTGCTACGAAATCCCGTATGCCAAAGGGACTAGGGCTCGTAGTAGGCTGAAAAATTGTAATAATAATAATAATAATAATGATAATAACAGCAACAGCAGCAATGTCATTATTATCATCATCAACAACAACAACAATAATTAATAATAATAATAATAATAATAATAATAAACACTTGGTTCACATCTCTCCACTTCCTCCTTTCTCTACGAACTATCCTGTGGGGGAAAAAAAAAAAAACAGCTAACCAGTCACCACCTATCTCCGCTCCCTCCCCCCAATCCAAGTCGCCTTCCCTCAAGCACAGTCGTGGACATAAATATCGATCCACTTTCGTACGGTAGATAGGAGATAGAGAACAATAACTTTCGTATCTCCACGAAGTCTAATGAACTTTTCAGACTGTTATGTAAGAGTTCCATAATTGTTTGAGTTAAAAGTGGAATGACATTGCCTGCAGCTGTGTAAGACTCAGTTTGGTCTTGTATCTCATCCTCGGTCTTCCTCTCCTCATTCTTACTTTGTGCTACACCTCCCTCTTATATGGAAATTAGGCAAGGTTGGATTAAATTAGCCTGCTATTAAGTCTAATTAGGCTAAATTATGTTCTTCGTGGTGCAAATAGTGTTAAGTTTTGCACACTCATCATTAGCTCATACAGATGCTGCCTTGAATATCTCGGCCATTCCTCAGAGAAGTTTTATATACGCATTGCTGTTTTTTGCACGTACAGTCTGCAGGTTGTATAAAAAAATGTTTTCGTAATTTATGGTTATGCTCTGCTAACGGTAAGGTGACGGGAAGGAAACGTGCCAAGAAGAATGGACGGGGGATGCACTGGGTGATGATCGTGTGTCTGTCTCTGTGCTGACGGCCTTGGCTTCGGTTTATTGTACTTACTCTATCGCCACTTTTCCCCTTAATTCTTCCTAAAATGAAGCTCCTGTCCTTAAGAGGCGGAACTCCTGCGCCTAACACCCGGCTTTTGGAGTCACGATGAAGTCTTAGTCAAGAGAAAGTTCAGTTCGGCTACGGAATCGGACACACGAAGGCCAAGACCAACAGGGGGAGTGGCTGGCGCGGTCTCTCCCAGCCTCAGTGTCAAGGCAGCCGTAAGGGGGGATAGACGTCCTTTCCTCAGTCCCTCCTGTTGTTCCACTGCCAAAGCATGTGTACCGAGTGCCCGTTTTTGGCCTGTTAATTCTGGTAGATTACAAATTCGGATTTTAGATATAAAGAAAATATAATGGTGAACATGAGTGACTTTGCATGTAACATCGAGAACATCTGAATTTTTTTGAAGAATAACGGAAGAAAAATGTGGTGTTGAACATGACTGGAGGAAGAAGGTAAGAAGTGGAGGGGAAGTGTGGGGAAGGAGGAAGGGAGGAGAAAGAGTGGAGGAAGTGGCAAGACGAAGAGAGGTCTAATGAAGTAGACGGAAGATATAGAAGGAAGAGAGAGAGAGAGAGAGAGAAGGTATGGAATGAAAACGGGTGATGGAGCAGAGAAATAAAAGGAGATAAGAGACAGAAGTAAGAGAAAGAAGAATGAATGAGAAAACAAATACCAAGAGGAATCATAAAACAGACATAAAGATTAGACACCGTGCATTAAAGAGAGAGAGAGAGAGAGAGGTAATAAGACAGGTTGGCTGAGTTTCTCCGTTGGATCACTTTCTGTTCGCTGTCGCTGTCTCCTTCCTGCTGTCTCTCTCTCTCTCTCTCTCTCTCTCTCTCTCTCCCGTTCCCCACACCTCCCTCAAAAGCTTAAGCTCCTATGACGCACTCTCAGCTTAGCAAAATCGTCTGGGTGAAGCTTGACTGGAGCTCTAGAGTTGTTCAGAGCATGAGGAGGTTAATTTCCCCCCTTTGTTAATTTTCGCATCCGTTAAAATCCTCACCTGTCAATTTCCTGCTAATTTCCCCACCTCATTCTCGGTCTCCCTCACATCCTTCTCCACTTCCCCATCGCCACTCCAAGCCTCCCCCACCCTTCATATTACCAACCCCACGTCACCCCAATTTCCAAACCTCATCCTCGGTCTCCCCCTCCCCCTTCTTCCGTGTTCAGGTTTCTGCTTATATTCGTGTAAACATGGGCTTTACCTTTATGAGTTTCTTATTCCTTATTATTATTATTATTATTATTATTATTATGTGGAGAGGATGGAGGGTGAGAGACTGACGAAGAGAGTGTATGTGAGTGAGGTGGAGGGGGGAAGAGGGAGGGGGAGGCCGAGGATGAGATGGAGGGATGGGGTGGAGAGATATATGAGAGAGGGGGGTGTGAGTTGGGAGCAGGGCAGTGAAATGGCGGGGGACAGGGCGACTTGGAGGCGATTTGTTTGTGGCCACCCCAAACGGGATTGAGGCGTCTGGCAATAGATAGATAGATAGATTATTATTATTGTTTTTATTAATTAATTATATATTTTTGGCATGCATTTTTACCCCCTTCCTGCTTCTTTCTTACTTTCATTGGGCTTTTTATTTTTCCTCTCTCTCTCTATCTATCTATCTCTCTGTTTTCTCTTATTCTTTTTATGCGCCTTAAAGCAATTTCCCGTACCTCCCCCCCCCCTCCGTGCCGCCCCTCGCAGCACACACACACACACACACACACACACACACACACACACACACACACACACACACACACACACACAAACTAATATAATATCCATTTATCATCTGGGAATAGCTAACGTCATGTTTTGCCTTTCTCTCTCTCTCTCTCTCTCTCTCTCAAGTTTTGTTTCACCAAAGAATGGATGTTGAGCAGTAGATATTATTACAAATGGAGTTCTCTCTCTCTCTCTCTCTCTCTCTCTCTCTCTCTCTCTCTCTCTCTCTCTAAGGCGACTAACCTGCTTCCTATTATTTTTCCTTATACTGGAGAGCTGGGCCAGTCCCCTCTTTACAGTTATAAGTATTGGGTAGATATGTAGCTGCCCTGGATTTTATTTATTTATTTGTATTTATTTGGTTTATAGTGGTTAGTAAATGGATGGATGGACTATTTCCGTGAGTGAGTGGTAATTCTTGTTTCTGGGTCATATCTGTCTTATTTGTGATAGTGGTAGTTAGGGAGATGATTGAATACTACTAGTAATAATAATAATAATAATAATAATAATAATAATAATAATAATTTTCATAATTTTCTCATGCTTCTCTGACATCCTGTTCCTGCTTCTTGTTCTTGCCCTCCTTATACCGAACACGGGAAAATGAAGTGGAAATGATGTTGATGGTGATGATGATGAAATTTTCTCTGCCTTAAGTGATTTCCTGTTAATGTTTCTGGATTTTGTCTTTTCTTATTTGTGTTGGAAACGAGCTTTATGCCGAACACGACGATGAGAATTTGTACTGTTGTAAACTGTGGCATTAACTATTTTAACGAGAGTCGTAAGCAATTATTGCTTGGGTATTCTTACCATGATTCAGAAATGATGATCTTAATACAAGAAATGTAACAAAATCATATCCTAACCTTAACAAAACATAATTCACTAAAGTAACCAAACGTAATTAACCTGACTTGACCGCAGTGCTGGGAGTAACGGCACTGCAAATAGTAGCGGATATATATATATATATATATATATATATATATATATATATATATATATATATATATATATATATATATATATATATATATTCCTTTTTTAAGGGAGTAGATATAACAGTACTCTTTAGTGAGAGTAGTGAAACAGTAGCAGCGCTGCCTTTTTGAGGTATTCCAAACACTACTCATTGCTCTTGCCATGGTCATTTTGTATTAGACGCGAATCGGACAGGTCTGAGTCTAGTGCGCGCCAGATGCCAGTGGAGCTTTGGGATGGCTGCCAGCTGACAACAATAATAATCAGACTGGCAGATTTGGTAATAAAAAAATCTAAGTAATAAAGCAACATTATATTTTTGGCATTATTCTAAAATTTATTCATGTTCCTATTGTTCATAATCTTACTTCATTCGGGATACTACATTTCCTGTGGATATTATTAACGAGTAAAAGTAACGATAATTTGTATCCTCATATATAGTGCATATTTAGTAAATATAGACTAGCCAGTGAAGATTATAATTTGGTAATAAACTTTAAGGAACCTGGTAATTCCTGTGAATGAAGTTAATGTACAATGGACATTATTTTTGACAGTCATTCTCCTGACATTGAGAGGGCTCTCCCTCCGTGCTAAGAGATCTTAGTATGCGGCATGTGTTAAGAGTGTAATGCTTTTTGATGGTGAGACCTGGGCAGTAAAGGAAGAGGATATTTGCAGGCCCAAACGTACAGAAGTGGCAGTGATTAGGTGGATGTGCAATGCATCCTTGAGTGCAAGGCTTGAGGGGGCGAGGTTTACGATGAAAGAGGTGAGAGGTAGATGGGACTGTAGTGTATTGGTGATGTGATGAGGAGAGGTGGATTGAGACGGTTTGGGCATGTGGAGAGGATGAGGGATGATAATTGGGTGCAGAAAGTGAGAAGTGTTAATGTTGGAGGTAGATTAGTGAGAGGTAGACCGAAAGATCGAGCAGCGTGGCGAGCCGCCATTAGGTGACCAGAGCCGACGCATGCAAGCATGTTGAAGTCTTCAAAAACGAAAACGATTATATTTGAGTCATTAAATGCCCCATAACATGCATCAGGGATATTCTGTACTGATATAAAAACACAAAGTGTTGGTATGTAATTACCGCAGATACATCATTTAAAAAAAAAAAGTAGCGGTAACGGCCAGGGTAGAGGCAGTGCACCAGTAGTAGATGTAGCCGTAATGCTACATTTTGATCCAAACTAGTGGTAGCAATACAGTCACTTATTTTCGCAGATAAGGCGCACAACATTGCCTAACAGATTAACAGTAATAGGAACATTATTCCTGATGAGCGGGCACGTGTTTACATTTACACTCGCTGACACACTACCTGACCACACCGCACATCACTCCACATCACACGGCCACACCCATCTCCACCACAAATAAGGGGTGTGGACGGATGTAGAGTAGTGTAGAGGGAGTAGGATAGTGTAGCACAAGTATTAAGGATGTAGGAAGAGTGTAGGGTGGTGTAGAAGAGTGTAGAGGGGTGTAGGGTAGTTTAGAGGGGTGTATGATAGTATAGAGGGGTGTAGGGTAGCGTAGAGGGGTATAGAGTAATGTAGGATGGATGTAGGGTAGTGTAGAGGGGCGTAGGTAGGGTGAGTGTAATGTGGGTGTGTTGCTTCACCTTGAAATACTTACGTCAGAGATCAAGGTCGCGCTACATCACCCACGCTGTCTGCCTGTCTCCTACTTACAGCTGCTTACATACAAATACCTACACGCCTAACTACCGACCTACATATCTGAATTTCATCCTCCCTACCAACCAACCTTCCTACTTGGTTAGGCTTACATGCCTCTTACCTACCTACAGTCGAAATATCTACCTACGAACCTACCCTCATTCCAACTTACCTACCTGTCTGCCTACCAACCTACCTGCCTACCTTCCTACCTAGCTACCTAGCTACCTACCTACCTACCTTCCTACCTACCTACCTGCCTACCTATCTACCTACCTGCTACCTACCTACCTGCCTGCCTGCCTGCCTGCCTACCTATCTACCTACCTGCTACCTACCTACCTGTCTACCTACCTACCTACATACATACATACATTCATACCAAGCTTAAGCCTACATATATCTAGCTAGGCCTATATGCTTTCCTTTTTACCTGCATCTACGTACACGCATACTTACATACCTACACGTACATACCTACCTTCCTCCCTACCTAGTAATTTTCTCTCTACCTGCCTACTTCCTTGTTACATCACTCTTCTTTCCTTTCAGTTTTCTCTCCATCCTTTACTAACCTACCTGCCAACTTGCCTACCTACCCACCTACTTGTCTGCCTACCTGCCCACCTACATATACCCACCTACCTGACTGCCTACCTTTCTACCTACCTACATTCTTACCTGCCCTCTAGCGTAACTCATCTACTTCCCTACCTACGTACTTACCCAACTCTCTCTCTCTCTCTTTCTCTCTCTCTCTCTCTCTCACACACACACACACACACACACACACACACACACACACACACACACACACACACACACACACACACACACACACACACACACACACAAAGCCCTGTTATTAATATTCTAAGCCTGTTTTGATGCCTGCTTGAAGGTCACGGCTTAATTTACTAAAAGGTTTGTTGATGGTAATAACAGGAGGATGTCTGAGAGCAAAAAAATAATGAAAATAATAATAATAATAATGGAAATGATAATAATAATGAAAATAATAATGATAATAATAATAATAATACTGTAATAATAATAAGAATAATAATAATAATGATAGTAATAAAAATAGTAATAATAATAATAATAATAATAATAATAATAATAATAATTGATAAATATTAAGTATAAAGCGTTTGATGTTTGGAAAGTCTTTGTAATAATCTGACCTTTCGTTCCTTCATCCTTGCATAAAATAAATAGAAAATTGAATGTCGTTAAGAGTGTGTAATTAGTATCAAGCGTAATAAATGGAGAATTAACTGTCGGAAATTATTGAGAGCTTCTGCTAGCCTTGTCTTATAATTTAGTCCCTTTATGTGACTGACGCGTAAGATGTAAATGGATAGTATGTAAGGTTAGGGAAATAGGCTGTAGGGATGTGGACTGATACCGGTACTCATGGTCTCGTAGTGTTTAGAGAGAGAGAGAGAGAGGGTCAGTAATAATAATGGTCCTAGTAAATAAATACGGGTAAATAAATAATAAAAACTGTACCAATTTCCGTCACATTCCTACCACTCATATCCTTCTTAACTACAGTTGTACAGTCCCAGTCAGTTGTTCCTGTACGGTGTGGAAGCTGTCAAAATCTAAGGGAATCGTGCTAAATAAATCATTAATAAAGAGGGCTGGATAGTAGGTTAAGAATTTTGGAACCCCAGACGTGTAAGGTAAAGGGTGTTAAAGCTTTAAGAGATGCAGCTAAATTGATCAGTAGTATTTAAATGGGCTGGAATTCCTTTTTGTTTAGCTGAGAAATCCAAACGTGTGGAGTGTCAAAGTAAAATATTGACCCCTTGTGAAAATATTAGTAAAAATGAAGCAGTCTTTATTTTCTATAGACTTTAATCCCCCCCAAACGCTATAAATGACGTCAAAACTTAAAGAAAACCTGCCAAATAATCAGCATGGTGTCAATATGTGAGAACCCCCCTCCTTTTTTTTAATTTCAGCCACAACCTCTATAAATGATGTCAGACCTTAAGAAATCAAGGTAAATAATCAGCATCTTATTATTCTTTTGACCCGGAACCTCCTTTTGTTAGCTCAGAAACCCGCACGTGTCCAGAGTGCCAAAGCTAATGAGACGCTGTTTATCAGTAATAGCATCAGGTGGGTTGCATCTTCATTAGGTCGGATCTCTACACGTGTTAAGAGAATATTGGTAGTGAGTGTGCATAGATCATAGCGATAGGTCAGTGAGTTAATAGGATGATGCGTGGTGGTGAGAAATATGGTGTATAATTTGGTATGCTTTGGAAGTGGTTAGGTATCGTTTCAACTCATCCTTCCCCTTCTGACATCAATCCAACTCACCTCCTCTCTCATTACCTCACTTATCTTTACACTACCCCCCAGCCATCACCCCTTCCCCCTCTCCCTCCCCTCCTACCACCACCTCTACCCACCTCATCTCTTTCTTTCTCTCCCTAAAATCTCCCCCCTTCCCCCACACTCCCTCTACTTTCTTCCCCACCTTCCCCTAACCTCACCAGGACTAATATCCCTTACCATTCTTCTTCTCTACCCCTTCCACCCCCTCGCCCAAACTCACACCCTCCTATCCCCTTACCCACCCACCTTCCGCCACCCATCCCCATCCCTCCCCACCCACCTTCCCCAACCCATCTCATCTATACACCCACTCCTATCCCCTCACCACCATTTCCCCCATCCCCATCCACACCCCACTTCCTCCCACTCCCTTTCTTCCCCCCCCCCTCACCTCTTTCCTCACCCACCTCAACTCACCCCCTCTTTGTCTCTCCCTACAGGTCAACAAGTATGGTGGTGCCCCCTACTGCAGCCACCACCACCACCTCCACCACAGCTACCACACCTACCACCACCACACCACCTGCCTCATCTACCACCACAGCATAGTACCAAGCATTGTTGAGGTCAGTCACTGGGGATGGTGTTCTTACCCTTGTGTGTGTGTGTGTGTGAGAGAGAGAGAGAGAGAGAGAGAGAGACTCAAGGTTTATAATCCCTGAAGAATGACACTACGATTCTTGAAATAAAAGCTTTCCCCTCAAAAGATCAACAACATTTAAGTAGCCTAAGCACGCGACACTCTCATATACCTAGGAACAGACGACGCATTAGGTTAAAAGTAGCGCTGTTAGGGAATGAGTTAAGGTATTGGGTAAATGTGGGGGGGGGGGAAATGGCCGGATCAGGGTAGGGGAGTTCCGGGTGGCAGGTAGAGAGAGAGAGAGAGAAGGGGGGAGGGAAGCGGAATGTGTATCATGATAGAGAAGAGGTAGGAGAGTAGGAGAACGAAGAAGAGGAAGGACATGGCTACAGCAAGGTTGTTTAGTTCCGGGTGTGCGAAGGAGAGGAGGAACGGGAGGAAGGTGGCCATCCATCCATCATCCAGTCACCTAGTCCCGAAAATCAGGAGCATAGGGGCCCGGGGCTAGGCTGAAGAAAAACTTCTGGTGGTGGAAAAGCTGAGAGAGAGAGAGAGAGATCTTCGTCAGAGGGTTAAGGCAAAAATGAGGAACAGACCACACCAACCCTTGGACTCAAACCCATAGACCACCAGAGGACCACCTTTTGGTTCTATGATCACCTGAAGGTATCACTACGTCGAGTGAGTGAATGGTTGGCGCTTCCATCTACCACAAAATGATGATTATGACTAGTACTAGTAGTAGTAGTCGTAATAGTAGTAAGTAGTAGTAGCAAGTAGTAGTAGTAGTAATAACTAATAATACAGTAATATTAATAATAATAATAAAAATAATAATAATAATTATAATAATAATAATAACAGCTACAACGTCACAGCCTGAGCACAAAAAAAATGATATAAATTAACCATTTAAGCTCCATCCCCGCCCCGCCCCGCCCTTCCTCAGCCCCACCCACTCACCTTCCAAGAAAGTGAGTTAGCGAGAAGAGTGATAAAGACCTTAAAGAGAGGGGTAACGAAGGAAAAACGGGGCAAGCTAAAATGAGAGAGAATGGGTGCTGAGTAATGATGAAGGCTGGGCGAGGGTCGTGGAGTGTGGGGCAGTGTGCAGAGAGAGAGAGAGAGAGAGAGAGAGAGAACACATACCATATATCTGAGACTGACAGTGAGAGAGAGATCATACCACATACTGAGACTTACACACGCACACGCAGACACACACAAAGAGAGAGAGAGAGAGAGAGGGAGAGAGAGCGCACATACCATATGCCTGAGACTGAGAGTGTGAGAGAGACAACATACCACATACTGAGGCTGACACACACACACACACACACACACACACACACACACACACACACACACACACACACACACACACACAAAGAGAGAGAGAGAGAGAGAGAGCACATACCATATGCCTGAGACTGAGAGTGTGAGAGAGACAACATGCCACATACTGAGACAGACACACACACACACACACACACACACACACACACACACACACACACACACACACACACACACACACACACACACACACACACACACACACACACACACACACACACACAGTCTGGACGTAATGTGGTGACTCGGCATGTTAGTATTGCCTTCCTCAAAGACTGATCACCATAAGGGGCAAAAGAAAAAAAAAAGAAGAAAAGAAGGAAATGATTTATGGAATTACTGAGTTTTTTTTTTTTTTTAAATAGGATGGTTTATTTGACTTTTTACCCCATCCTTATGTGGAGAAAGAGGTCTGGACGATGATGATGATGATGATGGTGATAATGATGGTATTGATGACGATGATGATGACGGTATTGATGATGATGATGGTGGTGGTGTTAACGAAGGTACTGATAATGATGATGATGTGACGGTGATGCTGATGTTCGTGGAAATGATGGTACTGATAGTGATGATGATGATAATGATGATCGTATTGATGATGATGGTGGTGGTGGTGGTGGTGGTAATGATGGTATTGATGACGATGATGATGATGATGATAGTATTGATGATGATGATGATGATAATGATAGTGATGTGATTTTTTCAGTAGTGCCGCGAAATGTTTAAGTGGAAAAATCAAGGCATGGAAACGATTTTTGAGGACACTGCCTTGCGTAAACTGTGCGATCCAGGTCCCTAATTTATACTGCAGGTGAAACAGGTGTACAAGGAGGGAAACCGACTTGAACCGCCAGTCTGATCGGCACGAGGAACCCAACCTGAGCCGTATTTTTCTTCTCCATTGGGTCGTATACAGAATGACTGGATATTTTGTAGCACCTCTTCCGTAGCGATTTATTCTGTGGATATTTCGTAACACCTCTTCCTTAGCGATTTGTTCTGTGGATATTTCGTAACACCTCTTCCTTAGCGATTTATTCTGTGGATATTTCGTAACACATCTTCCTTAGCGATTTGTTCTGTGGATATTTCGTTACACCTCTTCCTTAGCGATTTATGCTATGGATATTTCTTAACACCTCTTCCTTTAGCGATTTATTCTGCCTGCTTTACCATAATATTTTCTTGTATGCTGTTTTATTGTCGTTTTAATGTTTCAAAGTCGAGGGGAGGAACTTAGAGATGTTTCAAAGTCGCTGTTTTAGAGATTTAGTATACTCCTTAACCCCTTCAGATCAAGTAGTGTTTAGTAAGGTGAAGAAACTCGAGTGTAGGTAGGAGGGAAAATACGAGAGAAAAAACAAAATACTGACGTCATTCGTTCCAGAGAGAGAGAGAGAGAGAGAGAGAGACAGCTGGTAGTGAAAGGTGTATACAGTATGCAGTCCTTTCCTTACGTAAATAAAATCGTCTGGTTGTACCGTGAGGAAAAAGAAGGAAAAAAAAGAAAAAAAATAAGAATAAAGAAAGAGAAAATTAAGAAAAAGAAAAAAAGTAAAAATAAAGAAAAAGTGAAAGAAAATTAAAGAAAAAAGACAGAAAAACGAGAGAAAAAGTGATGCTAATGAAATGTAGTGGGTGTAGTGAGGGTGTAGTGGGGGTGTAGTGGGTGTAATGAGGGTGTAGTGAGGGTGTAGTGGGGTGTAGTGAGGATGTAGTGGGTGTATGAGGGTGTAGTGGCTAGGCGTCCACCTCCTCCTGACAGTAACTTGGCAACGGCCCACTTAACACTAGCAGGCACACTTGTTACTCGAGGGGAAGGAGTCAGGGAGGAGGGGGAGAGATTTTAGAGGAGGGAGGGGGGGAGAGATTTGAGAGGGAAGGAAGGAGGGGAAATTAAATAGGGGGAAATGAGGGGGAATGATCGAAGGAGGAGGGTTAAGAATGGAAGGAGGTGATGAAGATGAGAGAAGGAGGGAAGGGGGAAAGAGAGAGGGGGAGGGAGGAAGGAATGGAGAGAAGGGGATGGAGGAATGGAAAGAGAGAGGGGGGGAAGGGGAGAGGCAACACGGAAAAATAACAAAGGAAGGGTGCCAAACATCACTTGCATATATTTTAATTTTATAGTGACGAAAATTGTTCAAATGGTGGAGTTAAATCTGTGAACTGAAAATCTCTAACAATACCATAGTTAGACCTGGATGTGACCTTACCTGAGGAGGGTTCAGGTAGGGCTAGAACTGTTGAATTTTTACCCTTTCTATCCGATGACAGTTTATTATTATTTTTTTTATATTATTATTATTATTATTATTATTATTAGTAGTAGTAGTAGTAGTAGTAGTAGGTTAGTAGTATTCTATTGTTATTATTATTATTATTATTATTATTATTATTAGTAGTAGTAGTAGTAGTAGGTTAGTAGTATTCTATTATTATTATTATTGTCATTATTATTATTATTATTATTATTATTATTATTATTATTATTGTCATTATTATTATTATTATTATTATTATTATTATTATTACTATTATTATTATTATCCCCAGACGATCCTGTTCAGTTTAGGCGAGATTTTGGAAGCTGGAAGAATCAGATTTAGAGCTAATTTTGGCGAGAATTATAGGTCAGAATCAGTTTTGACCAATTATGACAATATTGAAGGAGGGGTGGCCAGAACAGGATATTAGGTGGTCGTGGGGTCCTGTGTTTGACTTTATGATGCTTTGTTGCTTTATTAGACCCCCCATCCACACGACTTTATTTTAGTGTCCCTTGAATTGTTTACTTTGCCACAGATCCAGTATTTCATCTCCGAAGCCGTCACACTGGTTATTTTTACAGTATGGAGAAGTATGAAGATCAGTCACAATACCTCCGGAGCCATATTGGTTTATCTTGACTAATATTGACCGAGTTAGAATTTCGTGTTGACTTTCGGTGCTCTCTCTCTCTCTCTTTTAACGTCGCAAAAACCCGCCCAGCCTCTTCATCAGTCCCTAGGCTACGAGAAATCCCCCCTCCCCCCCAAAAAAAAAATAATCTTCTGATGGAAACTAGAAAAAAAAATTGGATTGAAATTAATGAACTTTTTTCTTTTTTCTTTTTTTTTTTTGCCAAGATTTTCGTCTTTTGGTTGCTCACTTTTTGTACCTCCGTGTCAGGGTGAAGTGCAACGACTCTGCATCCTTCCCGCTGTACTTCTTCGTGACTGGTATCCTGTTGTAGTGTTATTCTGTGGGTAAAAGTTAGCATTCGAGATTTGATGTAGAGCTGTGTAATGTAAAGTGTTGCTGGGCGGGAGGGGGGTGGGGGAGAGGCCGAGGAGGAGGAGGAGAGAGAGAGAGAGAGAGAGAGAGAGAGAGAGAGAGGAAAAGAAACACTGATTTCCTTTTTCTCTCCTATAATGTAATGTAAGAGAGAGAGAGAGAGAGAGAGAGAGAGAGAGGAAGGGAGGGAGGGAGGTACGAGGGAAGGGGAGAGAGACAAGCAGGGAACCGCACATACTGGCCACATTTCTACACTTTTCGTGGTATGTGTGATGTAATGCAAAATAATAATAATAACAATAATAATAATAATAAAAAAACAATAATAATTATAATAATGTATAATACTGTATAAACTGTTGCTGAGGTGGGTGAGGGAGGAGGGGGGAGGGGGAGGGAGAGGGAGGAGGGAAGGACGGACAGGGAAGGAGAGACTAGGAGTTTCACACACACACACACACACACACACACACACACACACACACACACACACACACACACACACACACACTACTCACCTGATCTCTTGTTATGCTTGTATGTGCTGCAGAACTGCGTAATATAAATTGCTGCTGAGAGAGAGAGAGAGAGAGAGAGAGAGAGAGAGAGAGAGAGAGAGAGAGAGAGAGAGAGAGGAGCGCGAAAAAAAAGGGGGGGGGGGCAAAGGATCACCCTGCGACTCCCATCATCTCGCATTTTCTCGCCTTATCCCGTGGTACGCGTGATGTAATGGAGAATTGCATAATGTAAACTGTTGCTGGGAGGGGGCCGGGGAAGAGAGGGAGAGAGGAGGAAGAGGAAGGGAGAGACGCGCGGGAAGAATGGCCAAGGATTCACACGCAACCCGTACTGTAGTGTGTGGTGGTAAGTGGTGGCGCTCATCATCCACTCAGTTAATGTAGTGCTGCATACTTCTTCTTTCGCCTTTATTATTCTTTTTCTGTGACTGCTTTCTTCTCTTCTTGCTTTTTCAGTCGTTCCTGTAACCTTTTATTACTATTCTGGCCACTTCACGTGGCTGTACACTGAGTGTGAAACCTAATGGTTTCTTGTAACCCAGGAAACCATTTGCAACGCTGGGTGGTAATCATATAGCCAGATAATGGGTTCATGTGTAGCCTACTGTGCTTCCCCAGGTAACTGGGTGGAGAAACGCAAAAGCAACATACTTCCAGGTAACAAACCTCCATACCTCCCTGTGCCTCGGCGAGACGCTGTCTGCTGCAAGAGAACATTGATTCACTGCGCGGGACAGCCCTGCATGGGCGTTTGATGGTTCTGTTCGATCAGACAGACCAAAGTTACTCAACAGCTGTAGTTCTCACTCTTTTTCACGTGTCGGAGGACTGCCATAGATACTCATAATTATAAACGAAATTCCTTTTTATGACCTCACACAACTTAGCCACTTTGAAATATGCAGAGGAAATACGGGAAGTAAATGCGGCCATAGTAAACACACCTTTGTTCTTGCAAATGGGAGGAGGGGGGCGGGGGGCAGCATGGATCAATGTGTACAAGGTTAAAGCATTCGTTAAGGGCTGGCTGCATGAGGCCACGGTTCCGCATGCAACATTTATTTATTTATTTATTTATTTACATATGTGTTTGCAGTTTTAGGCTTTCATTTCTTCACTTTCCATTACATGAAGAAAAAAATCTAAGGAGGATGGTGAAATTATTGTTTGTTATATCTATACTTTTTGTCTGTTATGCATCTTTGTCAGTTTACCTTTCTTTACAGGTGCACGAACCAGAGAGAGAGAGAGAGAGAGAGAGAGAGAGTGTGTACCAGGATGGGTGGTCATCAGGTGAAATAGACTCATCGCAAAGGACATTACCAGTCCACTGTTCTCTCTCTCTCTCTCTCTCTCTCTCTCTCATGTATGTGCTCGCTCTGTTGTATGTATGAATGCCTTGTGTGTGTGTGTGTGTGTGTGTGTGTGTGTGTGTGTGTGTGTGTGTGTGTGTGTGTGTGTGGCACGGGGGGAGGGGGGTAGGTCCGTCCCCTGCCCTGAATCTCTTCACCCCAAGGACGTCATCTTCAGTCCTGCTCTATCCTTGTCATATTATAAACCATTTCAGACCGATGACACATTTTCTCCTTAACACCACCTTCAAGCGATTTAACTTAGCTCAGGGGTAATAATGGGGCTGTGAATGGGGTAATGAAGGCTGTATCTATCGCGGCATCAGTCCGAAAAATCTATCTGTCGCCAAAAATAAAGTCCTGTGAAGATAACGAAAATAATGAAATAAAAAATATCATGGGACTGAAGAGGTTGAACTTAAAAAAGGTGTCTCGTAGTGAAGGGGTTCAGGCCAAATCGAACCCCTCCACTTTCGGATAACCATTACTAAGCTGAATAAAAGCCGCCGGAAGTGACAAGGATAGACAAAGAATTACCGGGTGTCATTGGAGTGAAGGGGTATAATACGGTGCCTAGCCTCAGCCCCCTACGCACCAGTGGGGGTAGTAAGGGGTTGGCTGTTAACATTTTACTTTGATAACTATAATTGTGATGTGTATGATGTTTGGCCGTATGGAGAGGATGGAGAATGAGAGACTGACTAGAAGAGTGTATATGAGTGTGGGGGAGACCAAGGATATGGAGGGGTGGAATGGAGAGAGATACAGTATATGAGTGAGGGGGAGGGGGAGACCAAGGATGAGATGGAGGGTTGAAATGGAGATACCGGTAAGTATGAGAGAGGGAGCGTGAGAGTTGGAGGAAGGGCAGTCAAATGGCAGAGGACAGGGTGACATGGAGGCGATTTGTTTATGGCTAACCCTTGCGAGATTAAGGCGTCTGGCATTAGATGGGCGGATTTTTTTTTTTTTTTACTTTAATATTTGTGGCTTATCAGAGACATTTGTGGCAGTTTTATTTATTTATTTTTTTTTACTTATTTTTATTTATTAGTTTTATTTATTTATTTTTATTCATTACTTATTTATTTTTATTTATTTAGTTTTATTTATTTATTTATTAGTTTTATTTTTTATTTATTTTTGTTTATTTTTATTCATTATTTATTTGTATTTATTTATTAGTTTTATTTATTTATTTATTTATTAGTTTTATTTATTTATTTTTTATTTATTTATTTATTTATTCGCATTTGTGGAACTGGAAACACAAACATTTTTTTTTTTTAGTTGTCGCAGGTGATTTTTTTTTTTTTTTTTTGCTAAAATTTGGCCTTTTTTTTTTTTTTTAGACATTTCATTTTCTCGTTGTTCATTGGCTGTATTTTTCTTTTCTTTTTTTGGGCTGTCATTTTTTTATTTTTTATCGCCAAAAATATTATATGTGTTTGTGTGTGTATCTCCTTGCATATGAGCCTTTTTCCTACACACACACACACACACACACACACACACACACACACACACACACACACACACACACACACACACACACACACACACACACACACACACACACACACACTCTCTCTCTCTCTCTCTCTCTCTCTGCTAGTGGTGTGTTCCTTAAGCCTAATTATGTTTTTGTCAATATGTTTGCTTGCAATTCTCTTATGTTTTCATTTTAAACAGAGAGCTATTGTGAGGAAGAGGGGAGAGAGTAGAGGGATGGAGGGGAGGGGAAAAAAGGGGAGTGGGGAGAAGAGTGGAAGGGGAGGAACGGAGAGGAGTGGGAGAAATGGAGGAGCGGGGGGAGGAAGGTGAAATGGGAGAGAGAGGGAGGGGATGGAAGTGAGGGAGAGGAAGAGATATATTAAGGAAGGGAGAAAGAGAGAGAGAGAGAGAGAGAGAGAGAGAGATTGGAAGAAAGGAGAGAAAGGTGAAGGTTCAGAGGTTTGGTGGGAGAGGCAGAGGAAGCGAGGAGAGGGAGATGGGGAGGAAGAGAGGGAGACCGGGAGTGAGTGAGAGGAGGCGAGTAGGACTGGAGGAGGAGGAGGAGGAGAAAGAGAAGGAGGTGAGGGTAGGAGAGAGAGAGAGGAAGAGGGAGGAGTGAGAGGAAGGAGGTAAGTAAGAAGTAAAGGTGAGGAGGGAATAGAGGAGGCAAGCTAGAGAGGGGGGAAAGGACAGGGAAGGCAGGAGGCAAGGAAAGGGAATGGAAAGGAAGAGGAAGGAATGGGGGAGGAGGGGGAGAGAAAGGAAGAAAAGTTTCACATCCTTGGTGAAGGTAGGGAGGGGAAAGGGGAGGGGGAGGGGGAGGGGGGAAATAGAAAGTTTAAGAGTTCGAGGTTAAAGAATGGAGAGAAAGGGGGAGGGAGGGGAAGGGGAGGGGGAGGGGGAAAAAATTAAGGGACTGAACCGATACTCTAGGTGACGTCAAGGAAGCTTCGTCACACCACCTCCTGAGCGATTTATTCTGGTATATTAAAAAAAAAAAATGTCTACCCTACATCAGTTATTCATTTCCTACCCCCCACTACTACACCCACACCCACACCAGCAGACTGAGCCATTCCCACAGTACACAAGAAACCACCTGGTGAATTTATAGTGGAGGGTATTTACGGACCACAGTGTATGGCCTTGTCCGTTTGTCAGTTACTAACGATTTTCGGACACGAGATGCTTCACCTCCGTAGACTTTAACGACTTGAGGGATCACACACACACACACACACACACACACACACACACACACACACACACACACACACACACACACACACACACACACACACACACACACACACACACACACACACACACACACACACACACCAAGGGCATTAACCGATGAGGCCTGACTTTTATCTGTCCCTCTCAGTTCGAAAAATCCTTTGGTAGAGAGGACGAGGGACAGGAGTGGGAGAGGATGAAGGATGGATGAAAAGGGAGAGGATGGAGGAGGGAAGAAGAGGGAGAGGGAGAGGATGGAAGAAGGAAGGAGAGGGAGAGGATGGAAGAAGGAAGGAGAGGGAGAGGATGGAGGAGGGAAGAGGGAGAGGGAGAGGATGGAAGAAGCAAGGAGAGGGAGAGGATGGAGGAGGGAAGAAGAGGGAGAGGGAGAGAATGGAAGAAGGAAGGAGAGGGAGAGGATGGAGGAGGGAAGAAGAGAGAGAGGGAGAGGATAGAAGAGAGGGAGGGAGAAGTTGTAGGAGAGAAGAAAAGAGACAGGATGGAGGAGGAGGAGAGAAGAGGGAGAGGGTGGAGAGGGGAAGAAGAGGAAAGGGTGAGGAAAATGAATGAAGAAAAAAAGAGGTGCAGAGGAAAGAGAGATTTATAGAGAGAGCGTAAGAGATGTGGGGGGGAAGAGAGAGAGAGAGTCATTAAATGCCAGTCTTCCTCCACGCAACCGTCAAATGTTCAATCCAGGTCCCAAAGGTCTCATGTTCGCCTCTGGGATCGAACCCGGGACCTCTCGATAGCGGACCGAGCAGTGAAGAAGGAAGAGAGGGAGAGTGAGTGGGGAGGGGAAGGGAGAGGGAGAATGAGGGGGGAAAGGAGAGGGAGGGGAGAGAGGAGAGGGTGTGAAGAGTTAGATTGGACTGAATATTATAATGAGTGGTATTTGTTCTCTCTCTCTCTCTCTCTCTCTCTCTCTCTCTCTCACACACACACACACACACACACACACACACACACACACACACACACACACACACACACACACACACACACACAAGGCCAAGGTAACTGTGTCGAGGGATTTTCTTTGTCCTGTACTGCCCCTCCCTTCCTCCTCCTCCTCTTCCTCCTCCTTCTTACGTATACCCTTTACCTTTTGTGTGTGTGTGTGTGTGTGTGTGTGTGTGTGTGTGTGTTTTGGAGGGACCCAACACTACTGATTAACGTGTGTGTGTGTGTGTGTGTGTGTGTGTGTGTGTGTGTGTGTGTGTGTGTGTGTGTGTAATATTAACCGAGATAAGGAGTAATTAAGTACATGTCTGGCTGTTACCCTCTCTCTCTCTCTCTCTCTCTCTCTCTCTCTCTCTCTCTCTCTCTCTCACTCAGTACCTAGCGAGTAGTTATTACCTGTGTATAATTTTCTTATTAACCGTGTACCATTATAACTATGAAATTGAGAGAGAGAGAGAGAGAGAGAGAGAGAGAGAGAGAGAGAGAGAGAGAGAGAGAGATTTGTATATGTTTATGCATGCAAGATTGAATCAGACAGACGGATAGCTGGGTGGATGGATGGATGGGCAAGTAGATAGATGGATGAGGAGGCTGATAGATAGTGTTACAGAGGCAGACAGATATTAATAGATACATGGTTAGGTATTTAGATAGAACTAGAGTGCAATAGTAATTTTCTGTCTGTCTGTCTGTCTGTCTGTCTGTCTGTCTGTCTCTCTCTCTCTCTCTCTCTCTCTCTCTCTCATTTGATTCATTTTCGCAATTCGTACATAGACTCATCCAGACAGTTACTTACTTACACACACACACACACACACACACACACACACACACACACACACACACACACACACACACACACACACACACACACCGCGCACACACACACACACACACACACACACACACACACACACACACACACACACACACACACACACACACACACACACACACACACACACACACACACCACACTTAAACACAGACACATACGTACACGCTTCGCAGTCGTTTTCATGCATGCAGACACGTACACATGTACACGCCGAAAAATGCACACGCTTACATGCAGGCCAGACCAGACAGTGTAGCCAGATAGAGAGAGAGCGTGACCCTTCCTAGACAGTCAGTGTTACTAGACAGACACATATAGATAGATAGATAGATAGAAATAGATAGACAGGTAGGTACATTGATAGATATGTTAATAGATCGAGTAGACACGTAACTGTTGTGGAGAGAGAGAGAGAGAGAGAGGAACATTCAGACTTTTAATTAATACAATGAATGATATGCCAGATCGTTTCCCCTCCCCCAGAAACTCATCTATTACGTCGGGTGGTAACCATACACCCAACAAGTGGACACGTGGTTGCATAGTGAGCCAGGGTTTAAGACCGAGGGGTGGTTGGGCTTTATTGCTTACTAATCTAACGCTGCTCAGGGAATGGCGACTGGTCACTCCATTAAATTTCTCCTTCCAAAGCATAGCCCTTTTGCCCCTGTGCACCTAATCGGTAAATAAAGGATGGGATGATGCATGGGTTGATGGATTTACACTGTCTGAAATTTACTTACCTCATTCTCGAGATTTATAAGCAAGTAAAGTAAAATAAAGACGAATAAAGACCAGACAGATAAATAAATAATGCTATGAGGAACAGTGAACAACGCCACGTACCGCAGTTCCTTTATTTACGTTGGAATTAGAAGTATTTATTTCCGTAGCTACTTAATTTTAACTCCCCATCCCGGTAACAGTCTTTAGTAATTCCATTTTGTTACTAACAGACGATTTTCTTCAGCCTAGGAGAGCCCCAGAGCGACGAAGGGATTCATAGGAGCCGTATTTAACCCCCTGTTTCAGAAACTAGTAGTAGTAGTTGTAGTAGCAGCCCCAGGTGGTATTAGTAGTCGTAGTAGTGGTAGTAGTTGTTGTTGTAATAGTAGTAGTAGTAGTAATAATAGCGGCAGTAGTAGTGGTAGTAATAGTTGTAGTAGTAGTAGTAATAGTAGCAGTAGTAGTAATAGTAGTAGTAGCAGCCCCTGCTTTTTCTGGGATTAGGAGGGAATGGAGGGACGCGTGTATAACCTGGCAGTGACTCCAACCAGCTAAATCAGTCCCACCACGTGAAGGCCTCCCTCTCCAGCGCCATCGGACTGAAGGGGTTAATCGGTCTCAGTCCAAACGGTCCTTTGCGTCGTGGTTTTTATGGCGTCATTTATTCGTTAATTATTTATTTATTTATTTATTTATTTATGTGTGGTTCTTAGTGCAGCATCATCCAGTAAAAATAACCATACATGTGTGTGTGTGTGTGTGTGTGTGTGTGTGTGTGTGTGTGTGTGTGTGTGTGTAATCTAATATGTAGTTTTGTTCATTATAGTGATTTCTCTTCCCTCCCTCCTCTCCCTCCCCTGCTTTGTTAAGGAACCACGTGTTAAGAGAGAGAGAGAGAGAGAAGGGGGGGAGGGAGGGAGGGGAGGGGAGAAGAAGGAGGGAAGAGGGGGATGGAAAGGTGAAAGTAAGTTTTGATGAGGAAGGGGGAAGGGAGGGGAGGGGGGGAAGAAGAGAGAGAGAGAGAGAGAGAGAGAGAGGGAGGGAGGGAGGAGAAGAGTGAGAGAGGAGGAGGGAAAGGGGGAAGAGGAAGGGAAGAACGGAAAGTTAAATTAGGGAGAGAGAGAGAGAGAGAGAGGTGGGGGGACCGTTAGCCTTGAGATGGAGGAAGGGAGAGAGCTTTGAGAAATAGGGAGGAGGGAGAAAAAAGGTTGCGAGAAAGAGAGGGGGGGAGGAGGTGGGAAAGGGGCGGTAACCTTGGGCTATGGGAAGGGAGGGAGGTTTGGGCTGTAGGGGGAGAAAAACAAAGACAGGGGGGAGGAAGGGAGAGGAAGAAAGAAAAAAGGGGAGGAAGGAGGAAATGGGGGGAGGGAGAAGAAGAAGAAGAGGGAGGGGAGAAGAAGAGGGAGAGGGAAAGAAGGAGAGGAGGAAGAGTGACGTAGGAAGAAAGAAGGGAGGGAGATAATAGGGAGGGATGTGGGGAGAGGGGAAGGGAGAAATGCGAGAGGAAGAAAGGAAGGAATAGAGATGAGAAATGTAGTGACGGATTTTGAGTACAGATGAATACAAAGAAAAGCAAACAGCAACAGCCTCGATGGTGGTGTAGAGGCTGTTTTAAACACTATGGCTGTGGTATCTAATTTGTGAGTTGAAAATAAGGATCGTAAAACAGTAAGGCTCGCTCTCGCCCATCAGTTCCTTCAGCTGAACCCGGCAGGCAAAAGTAAGAAGGACCACCACGCAGCATAGAAGAACCTGACATGGAAATATTATGAGATGAATGGAAAACTTTATTCTACACACTCTTACTCTTTACTGGAGAAGTGACGTGAAATACTTAACAATATTGACCTGTTGCAATATTCTCCGTGATAATGATGAAAAGATAGTCCTATTTTATTTTTTTCCTCTATGGACGCGTTAAACTGGGAATTAGAGGCTAGGTAATTTTCCGAGTGACTTTTAAATAATATTGCTTCGCCGTCTGTCACATTGCCAAGTAGTTGTTTGCAATCCAGTCGAAGAAGAAATATTTAGTTTCATTTGACTGGCAGCGTTTACCAATAATTTTATAACCACCGTCTCTAAACTGATTCGGCTGGATTGTTGAGAAGCGCAGTACGTGTCAAGCGCCATAGTATTAAGTTCTTTAACAATTTGATACGGTTGATCACTCACACACACACACACACACACACACACACACACACACACACACACACACACACACACACACACACACACACACACACACACACACACACACACACACACACACAGGCAGAGAGCAGACTGCAGGCTTCCTTTGTAATGCAACGTAATTACAATAGATTTCAGACAGCAGACGAAACACCATCACAGATAGCCAGTCTAACACCCCACACTCTCTAATAACACACAGGATGCAGATATGTTTAAAGCTGTCTATCTGTATGTAACTGATAGATGTTTCGATAGATAAACACACACACACACACACACACACACACACACACACACACACACACACACACACACACACACACACACGTCTTGTACCCAAATACATATTTGGTATGGTACACTGAATAAACCATCATACACCTAATATGTATGTATGTTTGTTCAGTATCTGTGTATAATAACTGTGAATTAATACAAATGATTCGCCAAATTAGTCGATGGCAGTTAGGAGGAAATCCAATTATTTTTTGATGGCTTTAATTGTAATGCTTCCCTCGGCAGGTTGTTATATTGGTTGGTTATAAAAACAAGTAAAGAAATATATTTAGGTCAATATTTTCATTTTATTTTGCCATATAAAGCATTTGTGAAGAGCCTGAGTGGGTGTACATTATAGTAAATTTGTGGATATTATTTGTCTCTTCACTGAGCGGTCCTCTAAGTGTGTTTATTTTATTTATTTCATTATTTTTTGTGAGAGAAATGGGCTGTGATTTATATTGGTAGGCTGGGGTTATTTTAGTTCTTCTATATTATGCACAAGGGCAACATGTCGTGGTATAGGAAACAGAGAACGGTGTAACATGGGTTCAATTAGACTTCGTTAGGTAGCTTGGGAAGTTCTTATGTGACTATATTTAACCATAGGTAAGTCCAGAGCCTACTCAGTTTAAGTCCAGAGTCACTTATAAACAGTACGGTGAATTTCTATGCCACTTTAAACCATTGTGAATACATTACTGAGCGTAAAACACGGTGAAATCGTGTTGTTGTTAACTTACACACACACACACACACACACACACACACACACACACACACACACACACACACACACACACACACACACACACACAGCGTAAATGGCACGTTAGGCGGCCGTGTCACAGGTGTAGGTGCCTTGATGCTTCCACCTCCTTCACTCTCATTACAGGCCAGGTTAAACTTTACGACCGCTTCCTCAGTACTGACCCAGGTAACGCAAATCTCAGGTGCATAATTAAGACCTGTAATGAGGGGTGGATATCAGCTTTATTTTTTTTAGTTATGAAGAAAATAAAAATAGGTTGAAAGATTGCAGAATTTGTCAGATTGAAATTAGAAAAGAAGTCAGAACTAAGATCCATTATTTTGAGATACTTGGATACATTGTGCTTACGATATATGGCAGAATTTCATAGTAAAAAAAAAAAAATGGCATCGGAATTTCATAGTCAGTTAAAAGACGGAATGATATATAACCAAATTTCATAGATCAAAAGACAGACTGATAAATTTGGAGCTGATTCGTTTCTTACACGAAGGGCTGAGCATACCAGTTAACGCTTTTTTTAGGGAGTTTAACACTAAAGAGGTGAGAGTTTGTAGGTAGACGGGTGCTGAGTTCCAAGAAAATTAGAAGGAATGCAAGTACAGTTCAGAAGAGAGAGAGAGAGAGAGAGAGAGAGAGAGAGAGAGAGAGAGAGAGAGAGAGAGAGAGAGTTGAAGAAACAAAGGAAGGAGGAGAAAGGGGGGGGGAGAGAGAAAGTTACAAGGCCAAATTACCATAACTCCCACTTCTTCCTTCCTTTCTTCCTCCCTCCCCTCCCTTCCCCCTCCGTGTCCTCCCCTCCCTCCTCTTCTCTCTTCCTCTCCTTTCGTTCCTCCTTCCACTTCCTCTTCTCTTCCTTCCTCTTCTCCCTCCCATCTTCTCTCCCTCTTCTCCCTCCCCTTCTCTCTTCCTCCCTTTTCCTCCTTTCGTTTCCCCCTTCCATTTCTTCTCTCCCTTCCCTCTTCTCTTCCACTTCTCCCTCCCATCCTCTCCTCCTCCTCTTCTTCTCCCTCCCACCTCCTCCTCATCTTCTCTTCCTCTTCCCTTCTCCTCCTCTTCCTCCTCCCTTCTTCTCCTCCTCTTCTCTTCCTCTTCCCCTTCCTTCTCCTCCTCCTCTCTTCCTCTTCTCCCTCCTCTCTCCTCCTCCTCCTCCTCTCTTCCTCTTTTCCCTCCTCTCTCCTCCTTCTCTTGTCTTCCTCTTCTCCTCATCTCTCTTCCTTCTCCCCATCTTCTCTTTTCTCTCCCCTTCTCACACACTTTGATTAGATCTTTAGTAGAATTTGTTTTTTTCCACAATAAATATCCTGTTGTTTGTACCTTCTTTTTTTTACTCCTGTGTGTGTGTGTGTGTGTGTGTGTGTGTGTCTCTCTCTCTCTCTCTCTCTCTCTCTCTCTCTCTCTCTCTCTCTCTCTCCCTTCCTTTCTCTCCTGTCCCTCTCCTTTTCTTCCTTTCCTCCCACCCGCCTTTTTCCTTCCCTCCCTCCCATGCATTCTTTCCATTCCGCCATTCCTTCCATCTCTTTCCCTCTTCTCACACTCTCCTTCCTCTCTTCCTCCTCTTCTTTTATTCCCTTCTTTTCACTTCTTCTCTTCCTCCGATTTGCCACTTTTCCCTAGATTTCAGATTTTCCCCAGATTTTCCCTAGATTTCCTCAGTTCCCAGCAGATTTTCCCTTGATATCGTACAATATTTCGAAGATTATTCTCTCTCTCTCTCTCTCTCTCTCTCTCTCTCTTTCTAACAGCGCATAGCAACCAAATTAATCCACGCAAGAAACCCTACGATGAAATACCAAGAAAATGCATCTCTCTCTCTCTCTCTCTCTCTCTGTTTATGTGTGTGTGTGTGTGTGTGTGTGTGTGTGTGTCTGTGTCTGTGTGTGGTGATTGAGTAAGGTGCTCTGCGGGGTGAAGATGATGTGACTATACTTTGTTCTTTTACCTTGGCTAGTCACGAAGAAGTGCTGTGGAAAGGAGATACAGCCGTAGCATTTTTTTTTTCTTTGCCACAGAGCTACGTGAAATAAGTTGCAAATGGACAGAAATTTTGGGCCAAGTTAAAGTGAATGAAGTATAGAAGTGCTGTAGAGTTTAGTAGTGCAAATATGACGAGGATGGAGGGAGTGTAAGTGGTAAGTGTAGTAAAGTGTCAAGTGGTAAGTGTAAAGTGTTAAGTGTAGTATGGTGTTAAGTTAGTGTTAAAAGGGTAGTAGATTGAAAGTAATAGAAGTGATAAGTGTGAGAATTGTTAAGTGGTAAGTGTAATATAGTGAAGAAGTGTAACAGGTGGGAGACTGTGTAAGTGGTAAGTGAATAGTGCAAGTGGATGAGATTTAAGTGATATTGTCAAGGGTAAAAGTGTGTAATAAGTGTAACAGATAGGAGACTGTAAGTGGTAAGTGAATAGTGTAAGTGGATGAGATGTATTTGGTATTGTGAGTGATAAAAGTGTTGAGACTAGTCACATGAAAACAACGTGAACGATAAAGTGAGGTTGTAAAGATCCTACTGGTTGCCGGATAGTCAATATTTTGTGATTAGCGTCATTATAGAGGGCACATCTATCTATCTATCTATCCATTGCCAGACGCCTTAATCCCGGAAGGGGTGGCCACAGACAAATCGCCTTCATGTCGCCCTGCGCCATTTCACTGCCCTCACCCAGCTCACACACCCCTCTCTCATATACCTCTCCACTCCATCCCTCCATCTCATCCTCGGCCTCCCCCTCCCTCTCTCCCCATCATTTATTTATCCGAATTGTGGATGTATTGTATGTGAAGCCGAACCAGTGTGTGATTGATGTGCTTCCATTTACGAGGTAACCTGTTGTCATTTTTTTTCCTTTTTTTTTTTTCTTTTCATCGTTGGAATATATAAAGTGTAATGAAAACGATGATCATATTTCAGTTTCGTTTGGACAAGCTTCTTTGTTTGGCTGCAACAACGTAATACTCTTTGCAACACATATTTAGAATTTTTAAACTGAACTGTGAACTCCTGATGTTGAATGTTGCACGAGTTACAATAATGGTAGTGTGTGTGTGTGTGTGTGTGTGTGTGTGTGTGTGTGTGTGTGTGTGTGTGTGTGTGTGTGTGTGTGTGTGTGTGTGTCAGAATAAGTAATTTAATATCAGTATTGGAAGGAGACAAGGATGTGTGATGCTGCCATGACTGTTCAAAATATACGTGGATGAAGTTATGAACGAGGCTAAGACGTAAACTAAGGAAAGAGAGGTGAGGATGTTAATGAATGGTGAAAGGTGTTGTATCTCATATCCGATGCGTATGGATGATGCTGTGTTGGTTGTTGATAGTGGACAGGAGCTTTGCAGTGTTTTGTGAATGTCCGTGAACTTTGTGGTGTGAAAGTGAACGTAGATAAGAGAGTGATGCTTGTTGAGGGAGAGGGTGACCAAGAGCGTGATATTCAGATAAAGAGAGCTGCTGAGGGAGATTAAGAGAGAGATACGCTAAAGGTTCGAGGAAAGTGGAAAGTGTGTTGACTCCGGGAAGAAAAGTGGCCGGTGCTATGAAGGCCTTGAAATGAAGCGGAATTAAGAGTATGGAGGCTACAAGAGGATGGCGTGAAGATGTAGTAATGCATATGGGTTTGTGTGATTTTGGTATTGGAATGCGTGTGGAAAGTCACGAGTAAGAGTAGTGTAAATGGGACAGTTGAGGTATGTGTGTAGAGTCGTGGGATTGGTAGGATAAGAAACAGGGTGATTCGCAAAAGAAGTGGAGTAAAGAACTGCGTTGATAATTGGCAGAAAAGAGTATACTAAGGTGGTATGGACATCTAAGGAGAAAGAAAGGATCGTTAAAAAGGTGTATGGGTGAGTTTGGAGGAAGGAGGAGGCATGGTAGGCCAAGATAAAGGTCAGTAAATAAGGTGAGTGTGTGTGTGAGAAAGAGAAACCTTGGCCCATATCCTCATTAGTTAAGAAAGCCCTCTAGCACCTTTTCCTAGGCGATTTATTTTGCTTATTACACCATACTGTCCCCTTGTGTGTTACATAAATCCTTCCAATATAGCCTTACTGAGCAGAAGTAACGTACAAAAGGATATTAACCAGCCATACCCAAAAATAAATCGCAAAGGAAGAGGTGTTAAGAGTTTCCCTACCCGACGAGAATATGATTTACGGAAATAAGGACTCTATACTTCATTCACTTTAACTTGGCCCAAATTTTCGTTTTTTTTTTTAAGCCTATTTCCCGTAGTTCAGTGGCACAATATGACAATACTACGGCTCTACATCCTATCCATAGCACTTCTTTGTGACTAGCACGGTATTCTA
>NC_137025.1:4295000-4525000 GCF_032717465.1 Coenobita brevimanus | reverse complement strand
GTGAGGCAGATAATTTTTTTTTTCTTCTGGGACTGAATGGTGGAAAGATTAATTGTAACCTTTCATGTAAATACAGTTGCGTTAATTCAGTTGATTCGCAGTTTATTTATTTATTTATTGCACCTTCATCTCTGTGATACTGAGTCAGACCATTTGTACATTACTTCCTGCCTGTGTCTGAAATAGAAAATTGTCAGTGAAACCATTCGACAAATTATTGTGTTTTTTTCTTACAAGTTTACCGGGATTAGCTTATTTGTTGTTGCGATTATTATTATTATTATTATTATTATTATTATTATTATTATTATTGTTATTATTATTATTAGATGCTGTCCTTTGAAATAGGTACAGTAAGATGATCTTTGCACCCATCATTTGGTCCTAAGTTGTTTGTCATACTGTATACAAAAGTGTGAGTTCCTGTTTAACACTATCCCCTCTCTCTCTCTCTCTCTGATATCTTTATCGTTTTTGTGTGATTCTCTGTCCAAAGTTGACATGACATACAGACAGACAGACATGAGTTCAAGATTAGATGGATAAACAGAGAGAGAGAGATTATGACTAGTAGTTATGATGGTAGTAGTCGTAGTCGCAGTTATGGTTGTAATGAGTTATAATAGTTGCGATAGTCAATAGTAGTTCTGTAGGTTTAAATTGTGGTAATGGTGGTAGGTGGTAGGCAGGATTGCGGTAGTTGTGGTTGGTTGGTAGGGCCAGAGGCAAGTCACTGGTTCAAGGTTATCGATGATGGTAGTTGTGGTGATGGTGGCAGGTTATGCAATGTTGATGGTCGCGATGTTGGTAGGTGATACAGTATTGGTAGTTGTGGTGATGGTGGTAGGTTATGCAATGTTGGTAGATGATATAATGGTAGTTGTGGTGGTGGTGGTAGATTTTGTAATGTTGGTAGTTGATTCAGTGGTGGTAGTTGTTATAATGTTGGTAGCTATAATACTGCAGTTTGTAATGTAATGTTGGTAGGCATAATTTTAATAGCAGTAATACCAGCAATGTTTATAGATGATGCAGCAGTGATATCAGCCACAGCCCTTGCAGTGTTGGTAGATGATGCAATGTTGACAGCCGCGTGAGAATGTTGCAAAGGACAGGAGTAGTGTTGGCATCATTAATGTTGTGGTGGTGAGGGAATGTTGATAATGTTTATATAAGCGGAAGTGGTGGTTGGCCCAGCACATAACCCTCTGACCTAGGAAGGGAGGGGGTTCTAAAGTGGCCTGTAAAATCGTCTGAGGGTTCCACGGTGGCTTGTAAAATCGTCTTGGGGTTCCACAGTGGCTTGTAAAATCGTCTTGGGGTTCCACAGTGGCTTGTAAAATCGTCTTGGGGTTCCACAGTGGCGTAAAATCATCTTGGGGTTCCACAGTGGCTTGTAAAATCGTCTTCGGGTTCCACAGTGGCTTGTAAAATCGTCTTGGGGTTCCAAAGTGGCTTGTAAAATCGTCTGGGGTTCCACAGTGGCTTGTAAAATCGTCTGGTATTAGCTGGAAGAAAAGGGCCCAGTTATCCTTCGACGCTTTAACCCTCCTCTGGTGAAATACCGTTGGTTTATACTGCTGCCTCCAGACGATTTTTCTCAGCTGAGGGGGGATTATCTGAACTGGAGGGATTATATATAGCCTTCATTAATCCCTCTGCTATTCGAATGCTGTCTCTTAAAGCTGAATAAAATCGTCTGGCAGCACCAAGAATGAAATAAAAAACTAAATCACCGCAATGAAGGAGTTAAGGGTTAAATGAAAACAAAGTCGCCGGATTGAGGGGATTAAATGAAAAACTAACTCACCGGATTAAAGGGGTAAAGGGTTAAATGAAAACAAAGTCGCCGGATTGAAGGAGTTAAGGGTGAATCCAGCATTAGGGTGAATCGAGAAAGAGACTGTACAGCGCTTTTGTTACCTACTTCACACCGATGACCCATTTCTGATGCCTCCAGACGATTTTATTCAGCTTAGGATAGACGTTTTAGACTTATTGATTACATGTCACGCCTTTCCTATACTGAAAGAAATTGTCTGTAACAAGGATAAAAAAAATAAGTCGCTGAATTTAAGACGTTAAGAAAAATGGTAACCTACGAAATTAATCAGTCTTCAGAAAATAAATAAAATAAGTCGCTGGAAGGCGTTAAGAAAGATGGTAACCTACGAAGTTAATCAGTCTTCTAAAATAAATAAATGAAAAAATAAGTCGCTGGATTCAAGGCGTTAAGAAAGATGGTAACCTACGAAATTAATCAGTCTTCTAAAAAAAAAAAAAAAAAATAAGTCGCTGAATTCAAGGCGTTAAGAAAAATGGTAACCTACGAAATTAGTCTTATAAAAAAAAATAATAAGTCGCTGGATTCAAGGCGTTAAGAAAGATGGTAACCTACGAAATTAATGTCTTCTAAAAAAAAATAATAATAAGTCGCTGGATTCAAGGCATTAAGAAAGGTGGTAACATACGAAATTAGTCTTCTAAAATAAATAAATAAAAAATAAGTCGCTGGATTCAAGGCGTTAAGAAAAATGATTAACCTGGATCTCTCTCTCACACACACACACACGCACACACACACACACACACACACACACACACGCTCGCTTGGCTGAAGGAAAAGGTGCCGTACGTAACACAAAGATTTTTCTTTTTTCTGTCACGAAGGAAAATGGAATTGCAAGGTTGAATGTCTGATTAGTTGGCACGTGTCATCTTTTTTATCATCATCATCATCACCAGAAATACTTGGCTAACTTTTCTTATACACTGTTGAACAATATAACTGCTAATTCTTGCTTGTTTCGTGTGATGAAAGAGAGAGAAAGAGAGAGAGAGAGAGAGAAAAAAAAAAAATTACACAGGAGTTAATATACCCAAGTTACCCATGCATTTTCTCAGGTGCCCCTCCGTTTTCTGTGGTGGCACTCTCCTGACCTGCATCACTACATTGCGCCCGTGACCTACCCCACGATCGGTATTGGCTCTCTCTCTCTCTCCCTGTCTCTCCCTTTCTCTCTCTCCTTTAAGCTGAGCCTCTTCGCTGTTTCTTTTTCATTCATATTCTCTCTCTCTCTCTCTCTCTCTCTCTCTCTCTCTCTCTCTCTCTCTCTCAACAGAGCTTCCTCTCATTTCACTGCTTGCCCACCCACTTTCTTCGTTCTTTTGTCATTGACATAATTGTATTCTGTCCGTGTATATATATATATATATATATATATATATATATATATATATATATATATATATATATATATATATATATATATAGTATAAGTTACGTTATCGCATGGTAAACTGTTATATTGAGTAATTTTGATAATCTTGAATGTGGGATGGAAAGCCCGTTACTTCAGTGTTGGAACGCAAGATGGAATTCAGGGTAAGTCAAGGCTGCTCCTGTGGGTTTTTACCAATCGTGAGTGATGGTGGCTTATTTAGTTTTTTAGCATGGCGTGTTGGCCCCCACCGGAGTTAAGCCTACGTTGGTGTATTGTACGATATAAAGTGAAAACCATTCGTGTGTACAGAAACACCGGTATATTCCCAGTGTCTGACGAATACTTAGCGGAAAAACTAAACCATCTGAAACACACACTGTACCCTATTTGAATGAGATGCATGGGGCGGGTAGAGTGTGTTCGATTCGCGACTGCTGATTGCCGCCGACGATGTAAATCTACAGCTCTTATTTTAACACATATTTGTATTTTTTAACTTCTTGCAATATCAGCAACCAATTTACATACAGAATTATTTCGGAAGCTATAGAGGTCAAAATTAGCTTTAAAATTTACTGTTATCAAAGAAAATTAAAGTTAATTATAAAGTTTTATAAAACGATACGTGACGTTTGAAGTAAATTATCCACCCACGGTGTACACCCACGTCCGCTTGAATCAAACACATCCTACTTACCCCATACATCTCAGGTGCATAGGTCAAGCAAATAGGCTATAGTAGTGTTTTTCATTGTGTTTCGCCAGTTGTAAATTTTCCTCAGACGGAACTGTTTTTTTTTTTTTTTTTTTTTTTTTTTTTTTTTTTTTTTTTTTTTTTTTTTGAACGGTAAGGGTAGTATAGAAAACGGTGAGCCGATGGTGCACTAGTTAGCACGCTCAACCCGCAACTGGAAGAACTGGTGTTTGATTCTCGCACCGGTCAGACAAGTGGGCTCAGTTTGTGTCCCCCATGTCCTTGTTCCCCCAGAAGGATACGTAGGGACCTGGACGTAAACTGAATGGTTCGAGTCGCTTTTTTTCACACATTTTGACGATCCTTCTTACTTTTTCTTCCCGACTCTTTGGTTTGCTATATGTGCCAAATTATGATGTTACGCTGCCTGAAATATAGTTGGTTTAATTATTCATCATTGTTGTTAATCGTGAACTTTTATTTTAGTGATAAGTGCTGGCTCGTGTGGGCAAACTGATTAACTGCAGTCTCTCTCTCTCTCTCTCTCTCCGGTCTTCGTCCTTTGGTTTTTCCACAACAGTTTTCCATGATTCAGCCTGTTCCCCCTCCCCTTCCTCCCCCCTTCCTCTCCCTTCACTTCCTTCCCCTCCCTTCCCCATCTCCCATCTCTTCCCTTCATTTCCTTGACTGACTTCTCTCCCCTCCCATTCCCCTCACCTGATTCCCTTCGCTTCCCCATACTTTCCATCTCCCCCCCCCTCTCTCTCTTTCTCTCTCTCTCTCTCTCTGTCACTCATTATTATTCACAGTTTTTTTTTATAAGAGTCAGTGCATATATTTTTAAGCATACGGAAGTGTATATATGTATTTGGAGTATCTGTCTATCTGTCAGCGAATTTTATGTCCATCCATTTGTCTGTTAGAGAGAGAGAGAGAGAGAGAGAGAGAGAGGTAAAAGGGATTAAGGAGGAAGGGAATGGAAGGAGGAAAAAAGAAAAAGAAAAAGAGAGAAAGAGATGCAAGATAGCAGGCTAGGAGAGAAATAGTAGGGGAGGGAAACCGAATAAGGAAGATGGGAAATAGGGAAGTGGAAATACAAATGACCTCAAATGAAAGCACCCACCAGGATATCTAGCTATTTATTGGTCGTTTTAAGTCAGGTTGCTCAATTGGTAGAGAGGTGGCCTGCTGTTCTAATGGACCCAGGTTCAAATCCCCGCTGGAGCAGGGTACAGTTTAAGGATTTGAATTTCATTAAATCAGGCTTTACTGATCTACCAGAAGACCCGCCGACATGTCGTAAAAATACCCCCGCTAATACCAATACACCAGTCCTGTATGAGACAGCCCTAGCATGTATTCAATATGGACGGTGGGTGTTAACGCCGAAGTGGTGACATGTAGAGGTGTATGGTATGTTGGAGGACTGCTGGGCCATGATAGCAGGCTGTAAAGCCTATGCCCAGAGTCGGACACATTAAAAAAAAAAAAAAAAAAAAAGGTTTTCTGTTGTTGTTACCTCCCCGCCAAGAAAGCAGATGGTTATATACTCGCCCCGGTCCGTCTGTCTGTGTGTCTTTGTGTCTGTGTACAAATTATCTCCAAAAAATGTTATAGGATTTCAGTTAACGTCGGTGGATAGATAGGCAGTGGGTCTAGGAAGGGCTGATTAGATTTTGAGGTGACCCCGGATCTAGATGGAAGAATAAATAATAAACTTTATGAGTGACGGGGGAGGTATGCGATCTCTGAGATTCAGTAACAGGACAGACCAACACCTTAGAATTAATTGATTGACAGAAATGGTAAAAGTATTCATATGGTAGGGAAGAGGAATTACAGCCGTACGTTATTAATTTTATTGGCGTTGGCAGAGGTATGCGCTCTGTAAATGCATCTCGTTTATTCTTGCTACCGTCGGACAGTTTCATTCAGTTCAGGGAGACATCTTTTAGTTAATGAAGGCTATATCTAACCCCACCCGTTTGAGGCTGTAGCTCTGTTACCTTAGCTTGGCCCGGATATTGGTCCTTTCGCATCATGTTTCACGCAGTTCAGTGGAGGTGTAGGAGGACTACTGGGCCTTGGGATAGGCTACTGCCCCCGAGATATAGGTCCTGAAGCCTTTGCCCAGAGTCGGACACATAAAAAAAAAAAAAAAAAAATGTTTCACGCAGTTCAGTAGCAGAAAGAAAATGCTCCGGCTTTGCATCCTTTCCTTAGCAAACTTTTCGTGACAAACATCATAATTATTAGTGTTAATTAATTGCTACTAGTTGGCACGGAAAATGGACAGATACAGTATTAGGCCAAGCTAGAGAGGGGAAAAAAAAAAAAAAGGTAAATGAGATAATAAAGCAAGCAGTCTCCCCCTCACCCCGCCCCTCCCACATCCTCCAGTCCCTCCAGCCCAAGCCGACAGGAAGAAGTGAGAAGAATGACCCTGCAGTTTAGGAAGAAAGAAAGAAGGAAAAAGTCATGTAAAATTCACAGGACAGAGTAAATGGTTAATATATTCAACACTGTGTCGCCATGTCAGGAAGAGTAACATCAGTTTTTAGCCTTTGACTCCGGGGACGTATATTCTTTTTAGTCATGCTGTTCCCAGACGATTTTACTCAGCTTGGGGTAGACCTCTGATAGCGAAGGGGTTAATGAAGGCTTTATCAAATTTCTCTAGTTGAAATCTTTAAGGAGCTGTATAAAATCGTCTGAAGGTAGCTACGGTTGGGGAAAAAAAAAATACATGAACATAGTGAAGGGCTTAACCAGTACACTCCTATGGGTTACGTACGTTCATGTTACACTTACTGCCTCCAGACGATTTTATTCAGCTTTAGGGGAGACTCTGGTGGGGTGAGATACAGCCTTCAAGAACCCCTTCGCGACGAGAGACCTTTCCTTCTTAAACCCTGTGGAATTAACAAGAATAAACTGAAAATAGAAAATCAGTGTTTGAATAGGGATAATATTAGGGGGGTATTGGTGTTGTGCAGTCGTTGTCTTAGGCTTACTGATGCTGGTTGGGAAACAAGCCTTAGTCACTCCGAGGATGTATTTGGTGTTCTGTCCTTGCTACCATCAGTCGGTGTTTTATGAGAGAGGTGTATTATTGCAGGGGGTTCATTAAATCTGTAAATTATCCCACCAGATCATCCGGTGGTAGTTTGATTGGAATTATAAGTACATCATCGTACTCAAGAGTTTTTACATATATGCGGGTGAAAGAATGTCACTTTCAGATTACCTTTTTTTTTTTTTTTTCAGACAATTTCATTCAGTTTTGGAGAAAAATCTTGGACTGGAGGAGATAGAGACAGCCTTCAATAACCTCTACACAATTGAACCACTTTAGTAAGCTGATAAAATGTCTAGTATATTTATTTTCTTTTTCTTTTATTTGGCCTGGTGAAATTTTGCAGTCCCACAACATAACATTAAGTCGTTGTTACCTGAAATTCGATTATCATTAGTTGTGGAGCAGGAATGAGTCTCCTTGGTTACTAGTCAGATCAGCCCTCCAGTCTGATTATAGCTGAGCATTAGTTGAGCTGAAAGGGAATGTCGTGCACATAACTGGAGGGGAAATTCAACGGATCCGTCATGCGCGATTTCAAGACCTTTCCCCCCCTCTCTCTCTCTCTCTCTCTCTCTCTCTCTCAAACACACACACACACACACACACACACACAGATTGCTCCGTTTCCCCTTTTATAAAATTCCGTCATACAATGGTGCAAGATCGGATAATGGTGATATATATATGTTCCTGCTTTTATGATTCTCTCTCCCTCTTATTATATCCTGCCCGCCACCCCCACCCCCCCAGAAATGATGCAAGGTTCGATAATGGTGATAATGGTGATAGATTTTTTTTCCAAGTTTTTCATTTTCTTTCTCTTTTTTCCTACTTTTTCATTTTTCGTTTTTCCTAGTTTTTTCCATTTTCTTTCCGTTATTTCCTAGTTTTTCATTTTCTTTCTTTTTTCTAATTTTTTCAGTTTCTTTCTCCTTTTTCTTAGTTTTTCATTTTCTTTCTCCCTTTTTTCAGTTTTTCATTTTCTTTCTCCCTTTTTTTCTTTTTCGTTTTCTTTCTCCGTTTTTCCAGTTTTTCCATTTTCTTTTCGTTTTTCCCTAGTTATTTTCTCCTTTTTTCCTGTTTTCATATTTTTTGTTTCCCTGGTTTTTCATTTTTTCTTCAATTTTCTTATTTTTATTTTTTTCTCACTGGTTTTTCTTTCTCCGTTTTCCCTAGTTATTCATTTTTCCTCCGTTTTTTCCCTGTTTTTCATTTTCTCCGTTTTGTTCATTTTCCGTTTTTTCCTATTTTTTCCATTTTCTTTCCTTCTTTTCCAAGGTTTTAATTTTCATTCCGTTCTTTCCTATATTTCATTTTTTTTTTCTTTTTTTTCATTTTCTTTCCTTTTTTCATATTAATTTTCTTTCCCAGTTTTTTCCTATTTTTTCATTTTCTTTTCATTTTTTCCTATTTTCTCATTTTTCGTTTCTTTTCATTTTCTTTCCCCGGTACTGGATTTTTTGTTTCTCACCCTCTCCCTGTAAAACAATAGCAAGTTTGATAAAGGTGATGATATTGATCGATTTTGTTGAGCTGTTTTTTTTTGTTTATTTTCCTGTTACTGGATTTTGCTCACCACCACCGAGAAATCCCAGGGTCCAGAGATTTTTTTTCCTATAATCTCGAGATGCGGAAAAAAGAAAAAAAAGACGTAAGGATGATGGTTATAATGACGAGGTAAAATCATCCGCCTTCAAGGTCGGTACGTGGGATTGGGGTCTGTTTAGAATCAAATCCCTTTTAGTGATGTTGATGCTGATGGAAATATTGATGATTTTGATGATAATTAAGATGTCGATAATGTTGATAATGATGATGATGATAGTATTGATGATGATGATGAAGATAATATTGATGATGCTGGTGACGATAATAATGATGGTGGTGGTGGTTGTGCTATTGCTTAGGGGGGCATAAAATATCACCTCTGTGTGACCTTCCCATGGTGCTGAAGATGGGTGCCGGGGGTCAGGGTCAGGTCACAGTGGAGGAGTATCACCCTCTGTCTGACCCCCACCTCCTGCTTCTTCTTCCCTGCTCCCCCTCTTCCCTCTCACCCCCTGTTAATGTTTCTGCTATCCCCTATTCTTCTTTCCCTGCTGACTTCCCTTCCTACCCCTCTTCCCCTTCCACTCCTTTCCTTCTGTTTCTCATCTTCTGTCCTCTACCCTCCCTTTTGACTTCCTCCTCCCCTCGTCTTCCTCTCTTCCCCATCCGTTTTGTCGCCTCACTCTACCCTCTCCCCTTCCCTCGATTCCTCTCTATCCCCCTCTCTATTGCTCGCCATCCTTCCTAATATGACTTTCAGCCCTTTCATTCTGACCTCCCTCCCCTTCCCTCTTCCCTCTGATTTCATGTACCACCCTTTCTGCCTACTCATCCCACCTATCTAGCCTATAAGTTGACTGTTCTATTAGTTCAGCTCCTTCCCCCTTCTCCTGTCGTCTGGTCCTGTTACTTCTCTTCTCGCCTTCCCCCCCTCCCTCTCGTCTGGTCTCTCCCGCAGCCTCATCTTTTTTTTTTTTTTTTTTTTTTATTTTTCCCCTGACTCTTGGCACCCCCGCGCCCTCTGTCTACCCTACCCCATTCTGTAACCCTTTGTTGAGACGGAGCAAACCGGTACACCCCACCAACTTTTACATTAAACTTTTCACGGTCTGAGGTACAGTTAAGAACTTTGTAAAGGCTGACGCGGGACGATCAAATTCAACTGAGGGACACCTGTTCTGGGGAAGGACTTTCCTGTTTTTGATGTGATTAAGGGAGCACACCTCTAATTATGTGTTTTCCAGTTTCAGGTCTTTGATTAATTAGGTGTATTGCTGTGACTTATTGCCTAATATAAGCTCCGTCAAAAGGGAAACAATAAGGAAAGTAAAAAGACAGTAAAACAGTTTGTTACGTGAGAGGTAAAAAATACTTCTTCGAACTCAGATTAATTTTGTTTTGTGACTGCTAATGTTTACAGTTTGGGTGGCAGGTGTCAAGTGTGGATGCTGCATTTGTTAACTTTGTGCCACACCATCCCTGACCACCCCCTTTAGTTCGACCCACCTTCTGCACTTTTATGACCCCCTCCTGACCTTGGGAACTCTTTCATCTCCTCTTCCCAGCCCCCTACCTCAGCACCAGTCAGTGTTACACAGTGTTAAGCTGAGGTTAACACTGTGTACCCTACTTTCATCTTTCCATTGTTTCCTTGCCCTGCCCTGCCCATCCCTGCTATGCCTTGTCGTGCCCTGCTTTGCCATGCCTCCTGCCTTACACTAGCCTACATTACCTTGCTATTTCCTCCCCCTTGCACTGTTCTACCTTACTTCACTCTTCTCTCTCCTGTCATTTCCTGCCAATCCCAGTCTTGTCCAACTCAGCCACGCCTCGCCCTGTTTTACCCAACCCTACCCTACTAGACCCTTCCTTACCTTACCTTACCTAATCGTTCCCTACCCCACCACACCATACCCTACCGCACACTGTCTTGCTCAGCTTTGCCCATACCTGGTAAACCATATACCCTGTTAAGTACTTTCTTGGTTTACCCTGTTTCATCATGGTGTGTTGTAGTGTGTCCTTGTGTGTTGTAGTGTGTCCTTGTGTGTTGTAGTGTGTCCTGGTGTGTTCTAGTGTGTCCTGGTGTATTGTTGTGTGTCCTGGTGTGTTAGTAGTGTGTCCTGGTGTGTCTTGGTGTGCCCTTACAGTGACCTCTACCTTGTCTGCTCATCATAGGCCACGTCATCTCTGTTTTGTCTCCCTCTCTACTCTTGTTTCTTCTCTCTTCCCCTCCCCTCCCCTCCCCTCCCCTCCGCTAGCCTCAACACTTCTCTCCCCTCATATCCCCTTCCCTAACTTCCCCTCTCTTCACATCTCCCCTTCCATTTCCCTCTTCCCAACTCACCTCATCCACTTTTCTCTTCCCTCCTGTCTTTCGCCACCATTTCCCTCCCTCCCTTCTTCATTTTTCCCCACTACCTTTTCCTCCCCTCCCCTCTTCAGTCCTTCTTCCTCTTCTTCCCTCCCCTCCCTCCTCTCTTTATCATTTTTCCCACTACCTTCCCCTCTCCTTTCCTGTCCTGTCCTGTCCTGTCCTGTCCTGTCCTGTCCTCGCCTCTCCCCTCCCTCCACTCTTCATCATTTTTCCTACTACCTTCCACTCTCTTCTCCTCTCCTCTTCAGTCCTCATTCCTCTTCTTTCCTCCCCCTCCTCCCATCCCTCCCCACTCCTCTCTCCCCAACCCCTCCCCTCTCGTCTCTCTTCTTTCCTTTCCTTGCCCTTCTCTCCTCTCCTCTCCTCTCCTCTCCTCTCCTCTCCTCCCCTCCCACTCCCTTTCTCTCTTTGTATTCTTTCCTCCTTTCCCTTCTCTTCCAATCCTTTCCCCCCCCCTCTCTCTCTCTCTCTCTCTCATCGCAGCATCTTTCACATCCCTACTTTTTTCTCCTCGTCTCTGTCTCCCTCTTTTTCCCTTTTATTTTTCCTTGTCTCATTTCCTTTTTCCCCTTCCTACCTCTCCCTTCGCATTGCCCTCCCGTTCTTTCCTCTCTCTCCTCCTCTCCCATCCCTCTCCTCCCGCCCCCCATTCTCACCCCCTCTTACCCCTTACCCCCCTCTCTCATTCCTCCTCTTCCCTCCCTCTTCCCCCCCCTCCCTCCGCTGCCTTTACTGTACTGCCTCTTCCCATTCCCATCTTCTCCATAGTTTACGTTTTAATTAGACACCCAGGATATTTCATGGTAAAGATATATACATTCTAAAGGAGGCTTCGAGCCACATTTGCTTATATTTGTGTGGAGTTCTCGTCCTATAACCATCTGTTTGGAGGTTTACACGCAGAAGTGAATAATTAAGTAACCTGACATTTTTATCTGAGTTACCGGTCAGTTATCATTTTCTTTGTGTGATTTCGATTTAGAGGTAAAAAAATATAGCCACAGTAGGTACAAGAACATATTGCCATCGTAGCAAATGCACAGTTGCAGCCAGTAGCTATTGTGTGCCGTCCCGAAACCCAGACAAAACCTTGTCAGAACTAATCAGAGAGTTGGAGTTATGTTACAAGGGTTCCTTTGTATCAGAATGTGCTGAATACCTTACGCATCTGCTCATACTGTAATCCATTTACAAAAAGTGGTGGACCAGTTGCACAAGCGTTGACATTACGACCAAATTTCGTTTAGTAGACACATTTTTTTTTTTCCGTTTTTATTGCGTATCTACACATGTTCATGCATATCTATTCCAATCACACACTGATAGAAGTCCATCATAAACCTTGCTTAACTCGAGGGACCCGGGAAATTTTTGCGGTAAAGAATTCATCATTGTGTTAGTTCACTTGTAGGACTGAATATTTGGTGAGATGAAGGCTGTGTAATCAGTGTTTATATTCTGTGCCTTTTGTTACATCTGAGCGTATTTTCAGTCTTTCTCATTAACCATTACTATTGCCAGCTGAGCCCCCTCCCCTCCTCTCTCTCTCTCTCTCTCTCTCTCTCTCTCTCTCTCTCATTGATGATGTTGCTGTTGTTCAGTTTCAAGGTTCCTTAAGTGGCATTTCTGAATCTCTCTCTCTCTCTCTCTCTCTCTCTCTCTCTCTCTCTCTCCCCCTCACTTTTCACTTTTCCTCCTCCCCATCCTTTCCCCCCCCCCTCCTTCTCCCCATTGTCCTCTCTCCAGCTCTCCATTCCTTTCTACTTCTACCATCCTCCTTCCCTCACTTTCTCTCCCTTCCCCCTACTTATCCTTCTCCCCTTTCCCTTCTTTTCTCCTTCCTTCTTTCCCCTCTTCTTGTCCCTTACCTTATATTACCCCCTTTCCCACTTCCCTCTCCCCATCTCTATCCCAGTCATTCTTCCCCTCTCATCCTCCCTCTACCCTCCCTATCCCCTCCCTCTCCCCATCCCTTTCCCCTCACCCCATCCTTTTCCCCATCCTGGTTTTCTGTCCTTAATTTTATCTGATAGAGTAATTTTCTTAGTAATAACCTTCCCAGTATCAAACAGCCACGAAAGGACCAGCAGATCTGTTGCTGTTTACTTTCCTTTGTACTTTCCATTTCTCTGTCTCCATCATTCTCCCCCTCTCCTCCGTATCCCCTTCCTCTTCCCTCTCCTCTCCCCTTCCCCTCACCCAGTACCCCTAGCCAGCACTCAGCATCTCCTCAGCAATCAGTCCAGCTCTCAGCAGCATCCAGTGTAGCCCTGTCTCTATCCACTCTGTCCACACCACCTATCATACCTACCTTACCCATCGTTAAGTACCTCACCTATCCCCATTGTACCGTACCTTTCCATCTCTCCAGTCCCTCGTACTGTACCTATCCACTTAACCTATCCATCGTACCTTGCTTCGTACCGTACCCCTTCGCTTTACCTATCCACTCAGTTCATCCACTCTGGCTTCTTATTCCAACCTATCATCCCTGTACACTTAACCCGTCCACACTACCTATCAACCTTACTGTATCCACCTCACCTGTCCATCGTACTGTACCTATCCACCTAGTCACTTATATAGTACCTAGCCTAGCCACTCTACGGTACGTATTTACTCATCCTAACCACCTAATCTATCCACTGAGGTTAGTTTATTCCCTTGGTCAATCTAGTCCCATCTGCTGTACTAAAATTCCGTCTATTTATTTCTATCCAGGTCTATCTGAGATTTTATCCATTTTTCTATCCTGGTTATGTATTAGTCATTTTCTGTTCATTGTTTTTTAATTTTATCCTTTACCACCGTCATCCACAGTAATCATTTTCCATCCATCCATCCATTCATTCATTCATTCGTTCATCCATCAGTCCATTCATCCATCCATCCATTCATTCATTCATCCATCCATCCATCCATCCATCCATCCATCCATCCATCCACCCATCTGTTCATCCATCCATCCAGCCATCTATCCATCCATCCATCCATCCATCCTGATTTCTTCAGAGTCATCTTAGCCATCCATTCAGCTATTCAGATCCCAAATCAATCCGTTTTTAAGAAGTGGTGCACATTAAATATTCTATGTGCCTTTTTGTCTTGTGTACGTTGCTGTGTAGACATAAACTCTTGAGGTATTGAATCTAAGACCTTCCCCTATACAGGTAAGGGAGTCTTGTGTGTGTGTGTGTGTGTGTGTGTGTGTCCCAGAATGACGCTGGCCATGAAGTTAACCCCTTTAACCCGAGGATGTCATTTCATTTTTGCTACTTTGAGACGATGTTAGCTAAGGAGAGGTAGTTCAAAAGGAAGAGATCAGTAATAGCTTTAATTTTCCCCTTCACTACAACAGGCGTCCACTAAGCTGAATAGAGCCATCTGGAGGCAGCTAGAGTAAAAAAAAATAATAATAATAATAAAGCCATCAGACTGAAGGGATTAATTCAGTAGTTTCATGTCTTGAGTAGTTTCATGTCTTGTTTCTTCTGTGCCTCCCTGACCAAATGCGATAGCCTCCGTTGCCCTCATCTAGCCAACTGCCTTTTATATATATATATATATATATATATATATATATATATATATATATATATATAGAAGTAAAGTGGATTGCCGCTGGAATGAGCATGTTTGTTATATGATAGTAACAAATCGGGCAGTCAAAATGAAGAATGTGATACTCATAAGTGAACACTCAAAAACTATTAGGGTAGTTCGTGTGCAGGGTAAGGTTCATAATACATTTTTGCCACCAGTCGGGATATCAGTGCTGGAGCCACAGTTACGGCGGTCATCTTGAACGTGAAGGCTTTTTCTTGCGTGCTTGATTTAGTGTTCAGCATCTTATAAAACAAAAGCACCCGGATAGACAGTCTGCAGGTAACACAGTAGCAACGAGTTCTCATCTCCTTTTAGATATTCTTTGAATGTGTCCTTATTAATGAATCATTTTTAAATTCCAGTAATTATCATGCATTCCGTCCAGATGTGCTCTTTCAAAAAAAATTCTCAAAAATTTTAGAAAATTATTAGGAAATATTGTCGCTCCAGTCCTTGTAATTAAACTATGACCCCCATAGAACTACACTGTGGCCTCCAGGTTGGGCACCACTGGCTAATGGGTCCATAGAAAGCGGTAATAGCGAATACTTAAGCCCTAATGAAACAGTCCTGTCAGCATAGAAGCCTCCATAGCACGTCTTTAACTATGTATTTTATACTCGGATTGAAAACACTAATATTCTCTTTTGATTCTCTTCTGTGCTACTTAAATTCTCTCTCTCTCTCTCTCTCTCTCTCTCTCTCTCTCTCTCTCTCTCAGTATTTTTTTATCGACATGTTTGCAAGAAACTATAAAGTCTTGGCTTCCTTTGACTCACTCTCAGATGAATAAAATCGTCAGGGGTTAGCATGAAAAGATACACTGGCGTTGTGTCGACGTGGGGAGGTAAATGGTAGTAGTGGTACTGACAGCAAACCTCCCATGACCCGCTCTTAACAAAATCGTCTGGCGTTGGCTGGAATACAAGACTAGAATTGTTACGACATAAAAGAGAATATTTCATTCGGACCGAGATTAAACAACAACAAAAACAACAGAAACAACAACAGCAACAATAACATCAGTAACATCAACAACAATAACAACAGCAACAGTAACATCAATAACATCAACATCAATAACAACAGCAGGAACAAGGGATTAATCAAGAATATTAAATCCCATGAGCCACAGAGCATCGTCCTTAAATCCTGCTTTCTCCAGACGATTTTGTTCAGCTTAACGACACAGAAGCAGGAGGAGTCAGTCTTGAATAATCCCATCGTGAATAAAGTGCTGTCCTTCAATCCACCTTATTTATTATTTACTTATTTACTTATTTAGGAAAGATCTTAGGTAACGAGCAGACTAAGGAAGACCATAAATCTACTCCTTCATGTTCAGACACGTAAACCGACTGAAATTTTTTGAAAGTAGCAAAAATAGGTTGAAAATACGTCATCGGACTGAAAGGGTTAATCTTCATAAAATCTCCCGGCTGCAGGAAAAGGTGCAATAAACAGGATAAACCGCCAAGGAAGTGATGTTACGAAGGTATCTTAGTCAGTGTGAATGCGGCAGTAAGAACGAAGGTCACCTGGACTGATGCGCCGTGTACACTAGGTTGCGAGGGTGAAAGGGGTAAGTACGTGTGTGTTTGTGTGTGTGTGTGTTTGTGTGTGTATTTCGAGGTCAGAGTGTGATGTGGCTCATAATTGTACTGGTATATTAATTTCCTGGCATTCAAGACAGTTTTTCATGTGATCAGAGTCCGCATGTAAACGAGGTTATAAATTTTTACGTGGGTCGTAAAATGCCAGGTATATGAAAGTAGTTGCATGGTTAATTTTTTTATTATTATTTTGTACCAATTTTTAATGATAATTTTAGATGTCACGATAATGTTGTGTGTGTGTGTGTGTATATATATATATATATATATATATATATATATATATATATATATATATATATATATATATATATATATATATATATATATATAATTTGATGACTTGGATATTTTTGTTGCTCATGTAGCTTTGTTTGCATAATGACCACGTGGTGTTGTTTACATACTCACCACGTGGCCTTGTGTATATAATGACCACGTGACTTTGTATACATGATGAGTAAGTGACATTATACGGGTACGTGGCTTTGTGATTTATTTACACGTTGTGTAGAAGTAGATAAGGCACTGAGTGATTATGATGTGATAGTATAGTGGGTTTATATAATAATAATATGATTTTTCTTTCTCATATCCAGGGTGGTGATGGTCGGGTGGGCGGCGCGGTGGGAGGGCGGGGCGGCCACCCGGTGTCGCCCCGCCCCTCTCCCCGGCCCCGCCCCCGGCCCCGCCCCCGCCGGAGCCTCGTGCGGTGAGTTGGGGCGCGGCGGTGGTGTGGCGGGGGAACAACAGTCCTCGCTGGGGGGCGCACCCACGCACCCGCACCCGCCCCAGCCCTCTGCCGCCGCCAACGGAACCTCGCAGGCGGGCGGCCGCGGCACTGCCACCAACGGCGACTTGGGCCGCAGCAGGGCCAACGGCGTGGGCGTCAAGATGGTGGGTGGGGTTGAGGAGGTGGTGACGGAGGAGGAGGGGGGCGGGGACGGGGGCGGGGACAGCGGGGGTGAGAGTGAGGGGGAGGGTGATGGAAGTGAAGCGGTGTGTGGGCTGGGGCGGCGTGCGTCACCGGCGTGGGCACAGCGTCTAGCCACCAAGCAGGTGTTCCTGGGTGTGTTCTGTGTCACCACGGTGCTGCAGGGCATGTTCTACACCTACTACGTGTCCGTCCTCACCACCGTGGAGCGACTCTTCCAGCTGCAGTCCAAAACCACGGGCATCATCATGTCTGCCACTGAGATGGGCCAGATCGGCGGTGCCCTTCTGCTGGCCTACTACGGCGGCCAGGGTCACCGGCCTAAGTGGATCGGCTGGGGTATGGTGCTGTTCGCTGCATGCGCCTTCCTATGCTCCCTCCCACATTTCCTATACGGCGGCGCCCTCCTGCGTCAGCACCTACACACAACGCCCTCTGAAGACTCCCCCCTCACCCAGGCCAACCTCTGCCGACCCCCCGTGTCTCCTGGCAGTCCCCTAAACACTACCATAATCCCCCTTCCAAACACCACCGTCTCTTACCACTCCTCCCCGACGCTTCACGCCAACTTGTCCATGATGGAGGGCGGCGACGGTGGGTGTGAGACCCCTGAGGGCGAGACGCGAGTAGTACTGGCCATCTTCTTCCTGTCCCTGCTAGGGGTGGGCATAGGGCAGACGGCGGCCTACAACCTAGGCATCCCTTATATTGACGATAATATTGCCAACAGGGAAACGCCGATTTATTTTGGTAAGTGCACCCTTCTTGTACTTCCTCGTCTCCGTCTTATTATTCTTATTCTTCGTCATCATTATCATCATCATCATCATCTTTCTTCTTTTTCTTGTTCTTCTTCATCGTATTATTATTATTAGTAGTAGTAGTAGTTGTAGTAATAATAATAATAATAATAATAGCAGTTGTAGTAGTAGCAGTAATAATAATAGTAGGTGTAGTAGTAGTAGTACTCATGTATATTTTGGTTAACTCTCTCTCTCTCTCTCTCTCAAACGATTTAGTTAAGAGAACACAGCAGGAAAAACAACTTCACCAAGAGCACTCCCTTTAAGTTTATTCTTACCACGCCCAGACGATTTTATTCAGCTTAGGAGAGGGTCAGTATGCTTTAAAGGCTAGATAAAGCTTTCACCAACTTCCTTACGAATACAGATCCTCAGCTGAATAAAATCGTCTTAAGGAGGCAAGAGTAAAGGAGAATAAGGCGTCCTCGTCCTGAATGGATTGAGAGATGTCTTTATGTCCATGGCCCTGACTTAACCCCTTCAACCCAAAGACGTGCGTGTATGTGTGTGTGTGTGTGTGTGTGTGTGTGCGTGTGTGCTTGTGCATGTGTGTGTGTGGGTGTGGGGGTGGGGGTGTGTTTTCGACGATGATTTTTGAAGCATTTGGCGATGATGGAATTTATTGGGCCTTGCTGTATGGCTGCTAACCGCATTCTGTGATATGGGATGCAGGCCGTAATAACCACAGGCGTACTGGAAAGGATCTTCAAATATTAGAGGTTTGCACTCCACTCTGCGATTTTTTTTTTTTAACACGATTAACAGAGGAAGGAAAAACAAATTAAATAAAAAAGAATAATCCATACACCAGAGCACTTGCCCTCTCCGCTTAGAAAATTCTCCAAAGCGAAGATAGATAGATTGATAGATGGATAAATAAATAAAATCTGAAAAGAGCACGATTATGAACTAAAAATGCATCATCAGAATTAAGAGGATAAAAATATAGTAGTGTATACCCAATGACGTCAGATGTTTACAGTATGCTCAGCTGTAGAGACGATCACAGGTAAACTTAACCATTTCACCGCGATGACGCCATTTTTACTTTTATGCTCGCCACCTCCAGACGATTTTATTCAGCTAAAAGCATGAAGTAAAGGGTTTAATTCAGCTAGCACCACCTTATTGAGACCACAGCTAACACCTCCTTATTTAGACCGCAGCTAACACCTTATTTAGACCACAGTTAACACCTCCTTATTGAGACCACAGCTAACACCTTATTTAGACCGCAGCTAACACCTTATTTAGACCACAGTTAACACCTCCTTATTGAGACCACACCTAACACCTCCTTATTTAGACCGCAGCTAACACCTTCTTATTTAGACCACAGCTAACACCTCCTTATTTAGACCACAGCTTACACCTCCTTATGTAGACGCAGCTAACACCTCCTTATGTAGACGCAGCTAACACCTCCTTATTGAGACCACACCTAACACCTCCTTATTTAGACCGCAGCTAACACCTTCTTATTTAGACCACAGCTAACACCTTATTTAGACCACAGCTAACACCTCCTTATTGAGACCACAGCTAACACCTCCTTATTGAGACCACAGCTAACACCTGATTGAGATCACAGCTAACACCTTATTTAGACCACAGCTAACACCTCCTTATTGAGACCACAGCTAACACCGTATTTAGACCACAGCTAACACCTCCTTCGTTTCGACAACCCTTTCGATAGCAGAATAAAATCGTTTGGAAGTGTCAAGAGTAAAATACCACACACGCTCTCAGGCTGAAGGGGTTAATAGGCAGGAAAGGTAATAAGAGGCCATGATCACTCACTTCTAGGTGTAAGGGTCCTAGGCTAGGCTACCGTACACACACACACACACACACACACACACACACACACACACACACACACACACTCACAGGGTATAGTTGGGTGGAATCACTTTAGAGCAGGAAGTGGCGAATGTCGAAAGAATCCACCAATTATAGAAAAAAAAGCCGGCAAAATTTTGGTTTGAAGACGGGGCAGCAGTTTTATCTCACTGTCATCGTCATCGTCATCATCATCATCATCATCATCATCATCATCATCATCATCATCATCTCTGCATGTGAGAAGAGTCCAGGTCGGGCCGAAACAGCTGTATCCTCACGCAAAACAGTATCATTTTATGCGTATGTCATTCTTCCGCTTTTAATTATCCCATTCACTACTATGACGTATTTAGCCAGCTTAGGAAGACTCTCGCACAGTCTGTATCCAACCCATCCAGTTCGAAAACTCACTCCTAAATACTGTATAAGGAAATTGGAGATAACAAGAAGAGGGATCTTTGTATGCGACATTTGTTAGGAGTGTAATGTTGTATGGTAGTGAGGCCTGGGCAGTAAAGGAAGAGGATATTCGTAGGCTCAAACGTACAAAAACGACAGTGATTATATTGATGTGTAGTGCGACTTAGAGACCCTATACAGTAGAAAGAGCGTCCATGAATGCGAGGCCTGGGGGTGGGGGGTAGGTTTACGATTGAAGAGTTGAGACGATGGACGGGACTTGAATGTGTTGGTGATGTGATGAGGAGGGGTAGGTCGAGATAGTCTGGGCGTGCTAAGAGGATGGAGGATGACAGTTGGCTGCGGAAGGTGCAAAATGTGAACGTCGGGGATAAGGTTGCGAGAGGCAGACCAAAAATGACGTTGGACGAGGTCATAGAGTGTGACCTCAAGGATAAGGGACTGAATAGCGAGACTGCCAGAGATCGAGCGGTGTCAGGAGCCGTCATTAGGTAACCATGGCCGACGCATTCAAGCATGTTGGAGGCTTTATAAACGATACGATATGACGATACGATCCTCAGGCCAAAGGGGCTAACGTTGGTCGCCTGTTGTTTTCGTCGAACGCAGGTTGTCTACAGTGTTTACATAATGATCACGATGCTTATTAATTGTTTACAGAAGAATCATAATAATTAATTGGACTACATCTGTTTACTGGTGAACACGTGGTTTTGTTTACCTGAGTCACGTGGTTAAAATGACACGTGGTTTTATTTACGTGAGAGCCACATGGTACATTGGACATGTGGCATTGCTTACCAGAGTGTCACATTGTAGAATGAGCACGTGGCTTTGTTTACCTGGGAATCACGTGGTAGGAACGCGGCTTTGTTTACCTGAGAGCCACGTGATCGAATAGTTGTTTGTGTGACCACGTGGAAAGCACCTGGGACCTGGGACCTTACCTCCGCAACCCACACGGCCTTGTCCACACACCTGCCTTGGAGAGAGAGAGAGAGAGAGAGAGAGAGAGAGAGAGAGAGAGAGAGGGAGAGAGAGAGAATTCTGTAAATCGCAACTGAACACACACACACACACACACACACACACACACACACACACACACACACACACACACACACACACACACACACACACACACACACATCGTACATCCAGCGACCTTGATGTCTTTGGTATTGAGGTGTGTGTGTGTGTGTGTGTGTGTGTGTGTGTGTGTGTGTGTGTGTGTGTGTGTGTGTGTCCTTGTGCCACACCTGCCTAACACACACACACACACACACACACACACACACACACACACACACACACACACACACACACACACATTCATACATACGTACACACACCTCAGTACCAAAGATATCCATATCAGATTTAGACACATACTTATACGTACATACATATAACATGTTTTGCGCACACACACACACACACACACACACACACACACACACACACACACACACACACACACACACACACACACACACACACACACACACACACACACACACACACACACACACACACACACACACACACACACACTCTCTCTCTCTCTCTCTCTCTCTCTCTCTCTCTCTCACAGCCCCCATCTCTTAAACCCTATAATATAAACCTCTCTCACTTACAGCCTGTATGACCTCACACCCTTTTATTCCTCCCTCAAGCTCCCTTTCCAACCCCACTGTCTTCATAAAACCCCCTAACAATCCCTCTTCAAATCCTTTACATCCGCTAAAATCTCACAACCTTTCACCCTCCCTCAGCTCCTCTCCCCCATTCTAAACCTCATATCTCCCTCTCTTAAATTCACAGCCCCACCTTCTTCCTCCTCAACCCCTCTCACATTTCACCCTTCCACCCATCTCAGTTGCCCCACATAACCCCAGCAAACCTCTTACAACCTTTTGAAACCCCTCCACAACCCTTCTAACCTCCTGCCTCTCTATATAAACCTCTCTAACCCCCATCTCTCTCTTCCCATCAGCTGTGACGAGTGGGGTTCGCATCCTGGGTCCAACTCTTGGGTTTGTGTTGGGCTTCTTTTGCACCCGCCTCTATGTGGACCCTCTACAGCACCCTGGCATTGACCCCACTGACCCCAGATGGATAGGTGCCTGGTGGTTAGGTGAGTCTCTTGTGTGGGTGTGGAGGGGGGTGGTCTGAAGGGCTTAGGTGAGTATGGGGATAAGTGACTCTGGGGAGAGGTTTCTTGTGAGTTTTTTATTGTAGGGGGTTTGTGAGGGTCAGGTAAGTTTATAGGGTTTAGACTAATCTGAGGGTTACCAGTAGCTGATTCTGGGGGAGGTTTGGAGGAGCTGGAGGTCTTTTTGGAGAGGTTAGGTGAATATGGGAGTTAAATGTCCGTGAGGCAGGTTTCTTGGGAGTTAGGCCAGTTTATGGAGTTTAGGTGAGTCTGAGGTCAAGCATTTCCTCATGACTAGCATCATACTCTATGTTAATCTCTTATTACAGTGCAGAACTGAAGATGATGAGATGGCAGTTTTACATCTAGTTAAAGTGAATAGTGTATAGTTGATTTTATTTAGGTTAGATTAAATTGATTTGGTTTGGTTCAAATGAAAGGTCCCTAATTAGGTTTTCCTTTTTTCTTTTTTCAATAACTTGTTTTACCATTCATTTTCACAGCAGATAGACCGATTCACCATGTCCTTCACCCAGGAACTCCTTATTAATCACTACTCCTGAGCAGCCCCCATATCCATGGGGTGTCAGAGGGCAGTGGCAGAATGTTTAATTTCTGGCAGAAAAGATCAATACTGAATGAGTCCCATCATCAACCATTGGAAACAGATAAAAAATTCCATACAAAGCGGAAAGTAGAAAAAATATTTAAATTGCTTAACAGGTCATTGTTAACAGGAATTCATTTGTGTTTCATAACTGCTGCACACTTTTTCAGGGCCAGATTAAGTTAGTTTGGTGTTGGGTCAAGGAGATTAGAAATCAGTATTTACATTTTATAAAGTCTGGATCCATGTACAGTTTACTAGGTTAGGTTAATTGAAACTTAGGTAAAGTCAGGAACAGATTTGTTACTAAATAAAGTCACTTATTAAAAATGCAATTAGCTGTTAATTTAATCTTCATTACAGTAAGTGAAATCTAAGATTTCCAGTAGACAGGGTAAAGGTAGTTTGAATAGAGTAATGTGAAGTATGTGGGCAACCTGGGTTAGTTTAGTACATTTGGTCTTTTTTTTTTTTAATTTTCTATCTTGATTATCTTATTGTATACATATTGTACCAGGATGACATTTAGCAGTGTCATTGAAATATCATAGTGCATCCATAGCACTATTGAAAAGATTAGGAGAAATACACTGAGGTGGTTTGGACATGTGGAGAGGATGGAGAATGAAAGACTGACTAAGAGGGTGTATGTAGGTGAGGTGGAGGGAGGGAGAGGGAGGGGTAGACCAAGGATGAGGTGGAGGGATGGAGTTGAGAGGTATATGAGGGAGGGGGGGGTGAGCTGGGGGGAGGGGAGTCAAATGGTGGGTGACAGAGTGACTTGGAGGCGTTTTGTCTGCGGCCACCCTTTGCGGGATTAGGGCGTCGGGCTATAGATAGATAGATACATAGCAACACAAAGTTCAGTTAAGGTACTGTAGTCAGTAGCTGCTCATAAGAATGGTACAATAATTCTGTAGGTGCTGGTGCTGCAACACCTTTTCACTCATTCCTCCATTGACATTGACAGGACTGGTGGTGGTGGCAGTAGCACTGTTCCTAACCAGTTTGGCCATGTTTGCCTTCCCGCGCCGCCTGCCTCATGCCCCACGCCCATCCCGCCAAGCACCACATCGACCCGCCCCGCCTCGCAGCCTCTCGGGTGGGTATCCTGCTGCTGTGCACGGCCTCCAGTAGTCCATTTTTCAAATCTGACAAAGATCCTCAAACCCTTTCATCTCGGTTGATGGAGAGTTGTCAGCTTGGACAGTAATTTGTTCTTGTAACCAAGGAGACTCATTCATTCCTAATAATCATAGCTCATCAAATTTCATGCAACCTTGACTTCATAGTGTATTCAAGTTGTGAGAGTGGCCTACACAGACCATATTCCAACAACCGTAACTAAGAAGCAAAGAGTGGTCCTCCTGTCATATAAAAACTAACTGACTGTAGTAACCAAGAAGAGTCACTCCTTCGTCATAACTAAAGGTTGTTGAATATTCGGCACTCACAATTTAATTTGTGAAGTATGACGAGTTTCACAATAAATTTCAGATAATTAAGAACAATTTTTGCCAGAAAAATGGTGGACATGAGAAGATTCTGCTCTCTCCTTTACTTCTGCCTTCTTAAGTAAACATTAGTCCTGACAGGAAGTTAACTGGTTATAAGTTGTTTTGTGCATGAGTGTCCAGAAAAGTCTAGTATTGTTACCTAGATTGTTTTTAATATAGCAGTAAGTTATATTAATGATGCATTTGCTGTTTACCCCATTCAATCTGGGCAAGTGTCATATGAGTCTATTTAGCTTGAGTAAGTTGTCTCTGGGTGTTCAAGGTTAGAGCACTCTCATTGCCCATACCACCCAAGCATATTTATGTATTTATTCATTCATCCGTCCATCCATCATCCAATTCTTTGTTGCCCCATGAGGAGCAGAGGAGCACGGGGTTAGGCAAGTTGGTCCTGACATTTAAGATGAGAGTGACCAGCCTCACTCATCCCCAAGTGGCATTATGTGAGCAATAAACCCCAACCATCCCTTGGATATAAACCTGCACAGGCTCAATCCGATTGGAGCACCTTAATTACCCACTGGTGCCATAATTTGGTTATATGGTTACCACCCAGCATAGTAAATGGTTTCCTGGTGTACAGGAAACCATTTGGCTCGTCACTCAGTGTAGAGTCACCCATAGGCAGAAGGAAGGGGAAAGAATGAGAGAAAGAAAGACAGAAGAGGGAATGTAAAGTCACCTGTAGGCAAAAGGAAGTGGAAAGAATGAAGGAAAGAATGACAGAAGAATAAGGAAGGACGAGAGGAAAGGACAGACACCCAAAACAGCACTATATCGAGTGAGTGGATGGTGAGCACCCCCATCTACCACCAGTATATTTATTTATTTATTTTTCTCATTAGAGCCAGGCGATTTATTGAGCCTGAGAAGTTCCTAGGCAGTTGGAAGTATAACGTATAATATTATCATTCAGGATGTCATTAGTTTAGCAATAAATGATTTTACTGAAGTTTACTAATAGTGAACAGGTATTTCATAAAGATAATATGTTGTATTACATGACAAATCTTGTATGGTATATAAAGTACAAGTGCTTTATTCTTAAACTCCTTAATCTGATGCTGTGCAGTACGGTATATTCTCTTGTTTATTCTTGGTATCTCCAGAGAAGCCATTTTTAGTGGTGTGGTTGAAACAGTCTTTGTTAAACTGTTCACAACCTGATCTCTCACCCTAAGATGAATAAAATCATTTCAAAGTAGCAAGAATAAGATAAAAAATATGTCACTGATTTGAAGATGTTAAGGGTAATGACATGCACAAAGGAAACAGATTACTATTCTAAGAAATGGGAAGTATTTTTAACTCATTCACCAATTTTTTTTTTATCATGATTTATACATGTACAGTACTCTTTATGTCTCGTTTCAGTAACCCTCTCTATTCTGTAGTTTATACATGTACAAAAAAGTGTCATTAAATTATGCTGTCTTTAGAATGGTTTATCCATCAGTCAGTTCTTTATTTCCTCTTCAAGAGCATAGGGGGTTTTGGACTAGGGTACTCAGTCCAGTTACCTGAACTGAAAGTTACCAGTAATTTTTCCCATCTGGTTGGAGCACCTTTACTTGCTAGACCACCATATGTCCATTGGTTGGTTATATCATGGTTACTGACCCTTTGAAGTAAGTTATCTTGATACAGGAAGCCATTTGGTGTGTCGCTCAGTGTAAAGTCATGTATAGATTAAAAAAAAAAAAGTTCTTGTCTACACATCATCATCAGTAGCAGCAGCAGCAGCAGCAGCAGTATCAGTAGTAGCAGCAGCAGCAGCAGCAGCAGTATCAGTAGTAGCAGCAGCAGCAGCAGCAACGGCAGCAGCAGCAGCAGCAGCGGCAGCGGCAGCAGCAGCGCTTCCCAGAAAGATTAGTGTGGTGTGCTGTCTCAGCATTCATGAAACTTTGGTGATGAGAGAATCAACCATGTTCTCTGTTACAACAGTCTTGACCTTTTCACCTCCAGATTTCGTACGAGCAGTATGGCGTCTGGTCCAGAATCGCATCCTGCTGCTGCGCACGGCCTCCAGTGTCCTGCACATCCTTCCAATTGCTGGACTTTACACCTTCTTGCCAAAGTACCTAGAGAGTCAGTTCCGCCTACCAGTTCACAGTGCTGCCCTCGTGTCTGGTTAGTGATTCTCTCATGTCTGGTTAGTATTGCCTTTGTATCTAGTTGGGGATACTTTCTAATTTACTGGTAATATTATCTCTTTAAATATTAGAAGCCTTTTATTAAACTAAATAAAATCATCTAGAGGTGGCCTGAAATTTTTCTTGGGTACATGGATCTAATGTGGTGCATGGAGGAGTACTGTGCAAGGTACAAGGTATGAATGATATTCATAGATATGCATATTAGTGAAGGAGCATATTAGAGAAAAATGTTATACAATGGTGCCCCTAGTACTGTACTGTATTATGTTATTTAGTTGTACAACTTTGGGTAGCACAGTAAGTATGGTGCCAGCAAATGGCAAGCCTCACATGAGCCAGGGAGTTGCCAGGGATATCTGGATTATTCATTTAGTTGTGGGTTTTGAAGTTATCATACCCATAGGCTAGTATGGGACTCATTCTTTCTGATGAGTTTCTAAGTAAAATAAAGTATTTTTTTCCAGACCCTTGCATAAGCATCAGTGGATTTTCGTTTTAGTTGGTGTTTTTCTGATGTTGTTGTACCCACAGGTTAGGACTCCTTCTCTCGTGAGTTTATAGGTAAATTAAAATTATTTTTGCTGGTCACTTGTGTAGTAGTAGTTGTTCCCTAGGCAGTCTGGCCGAACAGTCCCGGGTCACTTGTGTTTTGAAGTTAGCCCAAGTTTTGGTACCAGACAGCCCGACTGTTCTCGTTTTGTAGCTGCTGCAATATTGACAGTTAACCACATCTTTAGTTTATCAGTGACTGCAGCATATTAGCTACTGTACCATTTGTTTATTGAAGTACAACATAGTACACCTATTAGATACTGAACCAGTGGAAGTAACTATTGTGGAGACTGGTTCGTTCTTTAACCATAACAATTTTACTGTCATATTGACACATTGTGCTTCTCAGTAATCTCCTTCACTGATATGTGTTAAAGTTGTGTTAAAGTAATATACTGAGGAGTTTTGCAGTCCAGTATATATTTATTGCTCATTAGTGTATGATTGTACTGTACTACTTTCTTGCCTTGCTAATAGTAATTAAAAAAAAAATTATGACTCACTCCTTGTGAATTCAAATACACCTTGCATTACAGGTATTGGGGGTATCCTGGTGATGGGTGTGGGCATCTTTGCGTCAGGTGTGTTCATTCGGCGAGCCAAACCATCTCCCAGAGCAGTGGCCGGGTGGATCGCTCTCAGTGCCCTCATATACTCAATTGGTGAGTGGGTGTGGGAGGGAGTGATGAAGGAGGAGGAGTAAAGAGAGGAAGTAGACCTTTTTATTGTACAGTAAGGAAGAACTAAAGGCTGAAACCCAGTAAAATGTCATTCCTTCGTTATAAGACCAAGACATTGTCTTGAAAAATTGTAGTGTAAGTAGGGGGGAAAAGTTCGGCTTGGAAAAAGATTGGAGATGAGATATGAAGAGCCTATGGCTTCACCCCTCATAGAGGACCTGTGTGCTTACATCCCCCTATTTAACCCATCATGTGTGTGATTACATGAAGAAAAGTCAAGGCAAGGGAGAATGGAGAAGAAAATCAGGAAGCTAGACAGTAAGGTTGTGTCCTGCTATACACTATACAACTGCATTATATAACCCAAAGATGGTCCATTCTACCCTCATTGCAGTGTCACTCCTCACACAACAACACATTGTCACCTCATGCACCCCTTCTGTCGGTACAGTGCAGACAGGCCTTCAGCAGAACCTCAACAAATCTCCTTGGTTACTTGGCTGAAGTGGCTGGATTTCTGCAGTCTATTGTGTGTAACCTGTTGAACATGGTGCCACAAAGAAATAAAAAAATAATTATGATAATAATAATGATGTAGCGGCCGTAGCTCAGTGGGTTAGAGCGCTCCGCTCTGACCAAAGGGTCGGAGGATCGAATCAACGTAAGGGTCATTGATAGACATCAGGAAGGGCATCCGGTCATAAAAATGCTACATGCTCCGGTCCAAAAGTCCTCTACCCAGGGGCAACGCCTTAGCCCTTCAGAGATACCAGGCATAAAACCAAATTATTATTATTTTTTTAATAATAATAATAATAATAATAATAGTAATAATAATAATACACCAGGAAATAATTTACCACACAGGGTGGTAACCATATAACCAAATAACGGCACCTGGTGCTTATGTGGATAGCCTGATTAAGGCGCTCCAATCAGATTGAGCTGGTGAAGATTTATATCCAAGGGATGGTTCGGGTTTATTTCTCACGTAATGCCACTCAGGGATGAGTGAGGCTGGTCACTCTCATCTTAAATGTCAGGACCAACTTGCCTAGCCCCAGGCTCCTATGCTCCTTATGGGGCAACATAGGATTGGATGATGGATGGATGGATGGATAATAATATTATGACACCAGGTGGTTTAGTGGGCAATTAAGGCGCTCCAATCGGATTGAGCCTGTGCAGGTTTCTGTCCAAGGGGTGGTTAGGGTCTATTGCTCACGTAATGCCACCCAGGGATGAGTCAGGACCAACTCGCCTAGCCCCAGGCTCCTACACTCCTGATGGGGCAACACAGGATTAGATGATGATGATGATGATGATAAAAATAATAATAATAATTATAATTATAATAATAATAAAGTGAAATAAGAAGAGGTGTAGGCAGATGCCATGAGGTGCTTAACCTCGGTGCTCATCTGTGGCCTCACCCCCCCCCCCCCCCTCAAATATCCTTTGGGACTGGATCACTGTCTCGTCCAGGTTGCCACAGTTAGGTGTTATCCTAGGTACTCATTTTTACCTACCAACCCATAAAGGGTGGATGGACACCTTAGTTGAGTGATGCCAGCTGCCTGCACCAGGATTCAAACCCTGATGATAGTGGGCCAGGAGCTTTGCAGTTGAGAACTCTGACCACTCAGACACTTCGGTGGATAATAATAATAATAATGATGATCATCATCATCAGTAAACAATGGATGAACTAGAGAATGAAAAAGAAAGAGGGAGTACAATATGATGAATTAGTTGCCACTTATTAAAACCACACATGTTTTGCTAATGGATGAGTGATGAGTAAGTGAAGGAGGTAACTGAGTGAGGGTGAGAGGATGGGAGACCAGTTTAATAGTTATAATAAAGGAACCAGGATGAATAATTCATAATTGGGTGGAATGAATAGGTGAAGAAGAGTGGAAGTGCTGAGGTGAAATTTAGTGAAGTGCTGACAGAAACTAACAAATGCTGACTGTGGTAGAAGTGTCATACAGTACCTCACTTCCCTGTAACTTAGAGAGGGGAATGCTTATTGAGAATGAGAAAGGCTAACCTTGAGTGTGGGGAAGTGTTGACAACAGAGGGTAAGAGGACTGTTTGTACATGTAGTGAAAAAAGTATCCTAACTGAAGTGATGAATTATTTCATAATAAATCTGCTTAAAAAAAGAGGCAAAATTAAAAGAAAAATTCATCATCATTGTGGGTCATCATACTTGTGCTTAAGATAAATATAGTGTTGAATGGACATAGTATTCCATATGTTATACCTTTTTTATGATGTATTGATAAGATATGACTTACATATAAGCTACATGGCTAATTACTGGAGAATATTTTCAAACAAGTTTTCATACACATTTTCTACAATTTCAAATTGTAAGGACAGAAAATGTACTGATCCATATTTGAACAGCTGTACTTAAGGCTGAAGGAGAGCTTAAGTAAAGAAGAAGAAGAAGAAATACCCCTGGGGTGTAGGGTTCTAGGTCCAGGCTGCTGTAGTCCAGTGCATCTAAAGATGGGGGAGGGGGGGAATCTCTTCCTACATTACCCCTTTCAGGGTATAGGGATCAGAGTCTAGCATGTCATTGTTCAAAAATTTGTTCCCCATGATGACATTGCACTAGTACAAATCCTTCATTTATTTCATTAGAGATATTCCTGCATAATGATTATTTACTTTATAGGGATGCTGATCCTGATGTTCGTGGGCTGCCCTCCTGAGGACTTTGTAGGACTGGAGGAGGACCAGAAGTGAGTGTGTTTGTGTATAGTTGACTTATTTAGTCACTTTACTACAAGAGATCTTTCCTAAGTTGTATTAAAATGTCTGGCAGGAGGGGGGGGGGAAGTCATCTAATTTAAGTCAGTGAGATTACATAATTCCCTTTCTCTGAGGGTTTCTTTGTAAGCTAAATATTGCTGATCATGTGCTGGTAGCAAGAAACGAGATGAAAATAATGCCTTCCTATTGGAAGGGTAAACTGAGACTGCTACAGAATCTCCCATCATGAAGAGACCTCAGCAAAATAAGACTGTATGAAGATGAATGAAACACTACATTGTCATACTGAAGGAGTTAACCTCTTTGCTTTGTGAGCTTCTATCAGCTTAATAAGCTTGTTAACTGTTGTTCCTGTACTGTGGTTTGAAAAAAAAATGCAGCTTTTAATGGTGAATTAGTGTATAGTATCTTAATTATCTATCAATCTATCTACTCTGTAGCCAGACACTTTAATCCTGCAGGGGGGGTGGCCACAAACAAATCACTGTCCCCTGCTGTTTTGCTGCCCTCCCCCTTACCAAACTTACACCCTCCCTCCTCTCTCATATACCACTGTACTTTTAATTAGCTACTCTGAATTGACTACTTGCAGAAAAGTGTAGAGTTTTACAGTAATCAAGCTAGTCACTTCCTATCTTCCTTTTTTTTTAATTATTATCCTTTTATTAAAAGCAGCAGGTAGTCATTGTGAGATCAGAAGAAACCTCACTGTATTGTTGTAGAATTTATCATAGTCAGGGTAATGATTGTCTTATGCTTTATCTTGTATACAATACAGTATGTCCTTATTATAACTTTGCCTTTTTTTTTTTTTTTTTTTTTTTTTTTTTTTTTACTATTAAATTCAGAGTAGATTTCATAAAGAGGGCCAACTATGACTACATTACTAAATTTGCCAGGTTTCTCCCAGTTTGCAATGACAGTTATCTGGAAAAGTTGTTATTTTTGGAAAGCATTCTTGATGTACAGTATAATGAGAACTGTCTATACTGTGCTCCATCATGTCAGTTGATGCCATATTATTACCCTTTTTTCTCCTCTCTCAGTGGCAGCAAACACTTCACATCAGTCTGTGAACTTACTTGTGGTGTGTGTGACACCTCAACATTCGCCCCTGTGTGTGACCAGAAAGGCCGCACATATTTCTCATCTTGCCATCTGGGCTGTGCCAATGCAACACTCAGGAAGGACACTAACCAACTTGTGGTAAGCACAGACTGGTCTGCAATATGTCCACCATAACTTAGCTTTTTTCCACTTAACTCCATTGTAAAGTAAGACAGTATTTGTAACTACGGTTGTACAGCTCTTCCATACTTCTTTGTAACTAGCACCATAATCTAGTGTTAATCTCTTGTTACAGTTTATTTTTCTGTAACAGCAATAGTATGGTTCTGCACCATTTCCATAGCACTTTATTATGACTTGCTCCATATTCAGGTGTTAATCTCATGTTACTGCTCAGAATGCAAGATGGAGATGGCAGTTTTAGGCCAAGATAAGGTAGACAGTATAAGCTTGTTTAGAGTGAGTAAGCAAAGTTGCACTGAGTAAGAATAACCAAAGTTCATAATTCTACCATCTTTGTTCTTATTCTTTCTTTGTTTCTGGATCCTACATAACCCTGTCTTTAAGTGGAAAAAAGGGTCAGGAAGATGGTAATGATGATGATAATTGTGATTATAATGGTGATGATGATGATGTTTCTTCCTACAGAGAACAGAATGTGAGAAGTATCATACATGCAGCAGAATTTCTTTCCGATCACCTTCAGCATCTTCCAGTACTGTATGATACAGTAGACGGCATATGAAAATTGCCATTTGAAACCAGAAGTATTAAAAATTATGGTGTTTTGGTTTTATGACCATAAGAATGAGCTTCATATATTATTATGGAAGTATTAGAAATTCAGGGGGTTGTTGCCTCTCCTAACATTGATGGGGCTCTCCCGCCGTGCTAAGGGATATTTGTATGTGGTATGTGTTAGGAGTGTATTGTTGTATGGTAATGAGATCAGGACAGTAAAGGAAGAGGATATTCAGAGGCTTAGTTGTACAGAAGTGACAGTGATTAGATGGATGTGTAGTCCATTCTTAAATACGAGGCCTGAGGGGACTAGGATTGTGATTGAAGAGTTGAGAGGAAGAATGGGGTTTGAATGTATTGGTTTTGTGATGAGGAGGGGTAGATTGAGAGAGTTTGGGCATGTGGAGAGAATGAAGGATGATAATTGGGTGTAGAGGGTGGGAGGTGTAAACACTGGGGATAGGGTTGCAAGAGGCATACCATAAAAGACCTGGAACAAGGTCATAGAATGATAAGGGACTGAAATTGAAGCTGCCAGATCTAGCAGCATGGAGAGGCACCATTAGGTGACCAAGGCTGATGCATGCAAGGATGTCGGAGCCACCATAAACGATATGATACAGCATATTATGGGAGGAAACACAACCACATACATTGTACCAGCCTTGCTGAGGTGACAAAAACTGTTATGCTTATCCAGTACAAGTATAGTGATTTTAGTCAGCGCTTTTTCCATTCTTACTTTGTGTTGTTTATGTATTGCGTTGATTTAAGGTCATATCATTGATCCCTTCAATCTTATAATGTACAATACATCTTGTTATATTCTCGCAATCTCCAGATTATTTTTCTCAGCATGCAAGAGACTTTAGGAAATGGAAGGTTGGAGATAGCCTTCATTAACCTTCTCTGTTAGGTTACCTTTCTAAGCAGAATTAAATTGATCAGTAACCTAAAAAAAAAAAAAAAAAAAAAAAAAAAAAATGAATTGAGAAGGTTAAAACTGAGAAAGTGTAAGTGTATGGCTGACCCCCAAACTCTGAGGATCATTTACAGAACAGTTGTGAGCACTGTCTTAGATAATATTAGCCTGCATGCCACCTTAAAGAGCACATTCAGCATCAGGTTTATTAATACAACCATTAGATGGTGGTTGGTATAAATCTTTCAGTTCTCGGAGTGTGACTGCCTGGATAAGGGTGAGACTGCGGTGCTGCGGTTGTGTGGGATGAAATGTAACAACTTTGTATGGTGAGTTATGAGGGCAGATTATCTGGGGCTATGGAGGCTTCCTAGCATGTCTTTTGTGGTTATTGATATTGGATTATGGTCTCGTAAGCTTAGGAGACTTTCTGGTACTCATACTCAGTTATTTAATTTGCACAATACATTAGACCCAAATATACAATGGTATGTTATTCATGTCTTTATTATTGATGTATACTGCTTACATAACATAAAGAATATTAATGTGTTGTTTTCAAAAATGAACTGGTAAGGAAGAGGTGCTAAAAGGCCTCCTATGCTGATGAGAATACAGTACTGCCCTTGTGGCCAGAGTCTTGTGGGCATCTCTTTCAGCCTAATGTTCTCTTTCATGATATTTATATAATTTTAATATGGACATTATTTGCATTCAAGACGGAGTGAAGATGCTCTGTTTAGCTGTTAGTCGTACCATAAAATTCTTTCATGTTAATTAAACCTTATTATTATGGACAATATAAGATTGACACACAGAAATATGATGGTAAAAAGGTGATAGGGAGTCTCCTAAACCTTTGTGTGACCCTTCTAATTATTGTAACGTCTCACTTCGTTGTGGCATCTTTTTATTTTGTAAATCTCTTTTTATTGTGACATCTCCCTTCCCAATCTGACTGCACCTTTTCCCTCCACTCCCATTGCACCTCCTCTCACCTCATCTTCTCCCCAGTTTAACCCCACCCAGTCCGTTTCCTTTCACCTCCTGCTGTCTTTCAATATATATATATATATATATATATATATATATATATACAGAAAATGTAATTGTAAACTATTTCCTATCACTTCAATTAAGGAAGCTTTTCTTATGGTGAAGTAATCTGGACTTCAACTGCATGGAAAAAAAATGGTAACATAATGATGATCATGTGTATTGCTGGTTGTAACTGTGAATGTGTTTGTTGGCAGGTACGTAATCATCTTCTCAGTGTTTGTGCTGATTCACTCCACGTCTGAGGTGGGAGGCATGTTGGTCACTCTACGATGTGTCCACCCGAAGGACAAAGCCATGGCACTCGGCCTCATATCAGTTGCTATCGGACTTTTGAGTAAGTGGCACATGCTTGGTATTATAGTTATTTACAGCATCTGTAGCATACCAGCATGAGTAACCCTCTTTTTTTTTTTTTTTTTTTTTTTTTTTTAAATATGGTATGGTATTGAAAACCAGGTCATCAAATGAATAATCAGTTTAATCATACATTGAACAAGTCGTAACATAGATTCATGTAGGTAATATTTAGGGTTCCATGAATCCTGCACCCTGAAAATTATTTTTACGTATACCATACAGTCACATTTTCAGCCGAAATCAAAGCACATTGTGACGAACTGTATATGCAGAACTAAGAACTTCAAGTGCATTTCTGACTTAAAATATAATGAAATAATAGATATTAGAGGTCTCTAGAGTTCCTCTTGGTAGCCGAAACAAAACAGTTACTTAACGGGAAAGTACAGTACATCAGAGCACACCATTGAAATTATACCTGGACTTTGTTAGAATAACTCATGTCAGGATTGAGAGAACTGGAAATAAGTTACCAGTATCTGAGAGGAGCTTGTGGATATGGGTGTAGAGACTGGCAAGTGAAAAAGTTTGAAAGAGTTGAAGTATTGATATGGATGTGCAGAAAAATATTAGGACTACTCTGAGATGGTCTGACTATGTATAGTAAATGGAGAGAGGGGACTGAGTAAACATATGTGAGTGAGGTGGTAAGAGAGAAGGGGAGAGGAGACTGGAGATGAGGACAGGCCAACAGGGCAACTTGGAGATGACTTGTTCAGTCAAGTAATATAAAGGACTGTACAATACTGGAACCTTTCTCTGGGCCCAGGATGAGATAAATATCTTTGAAGCATGAGGTAAATTGCTTTGAGGCACTACCCCTAATATGCCAGTAGTTTTCCTCTTGTAATTCCCCCCCCCCTCCCATTATTTACATCCGTGTAAGTTTGTTACACTACCCTCACCACAGAGAAACAAGAACAAACATCTTCCCAGCACCATACAGAATACCTAGACAACATCCTTCCTGCCCCCAGCACTACATTTCACAAAGCACTGAACCCTAATGCAAATTGTACTTGCTGAGAATTCCTCTCTTAACTCTCCATTTACTCCCACAGGTACTCTTTCGTACAATATCATCACCACCCTGTAAGTCTATTTGTCAGCACATAGCTTTCTTATAACCGATTTTAAAATGTGATTTACTTATACACAATTTTCTTTCCTGAGACATATCCATCAGTCAGTGTCCATTATTGTTGGGCACACCAGTATGACTTGTACACTCGCACCAAAAAGTATCGGTGTAGAATATGTGTTAAATATTATGACACACGGAACAAAGGGAACTGGAAATTGCGGTTCTGTCCTCCCACACGCAGGCATCCCAGACGATTGATAACAGCTATATAAGATATAACTCTTGTGTCCTTCATAATGAGGAGGAAATGGCCATAAATGTCATAATATATACAGGTGTTAACAGGCTGTCAGTGCTGCATGGTCGAATCATTCCAAATGTCATCAGACCCACAGTGCACCGATACTTTCTGGTGCAAGTGTACATAAGTCTCTGAACCTGTACCAACTCTTCCATTCAGATCATCCATTACAAACACTTTATAGCTTCTCATTAGTCTTTCTGTTAGTCTTCCCAGTAGATTCCCAAACCATTTCCTTCATAACCAATTATTGCAGTGTATATGCAATAACTCAAGTCACTCTCATCCTCTCAGGCATGACATGTACACCCATCTTCCAATATCCAGTGCATCGATAGCCGACGATTTGCTAGACCGAATAAAAGAAATTGTGAACCATTCCCACAATGTGGACAGCCATTGCTTTGCTAGTCCGAATACTCCGCCACTCCCGAAGTTTGAAACGCATGCATCCAAACACAGATGTAGTGGTGTGCTTGGCTCTCCCCGTCTTCCCTCCATCTCCTTGCTTCTCCCCTCTTCCCCCTCTCCCACCAGCTGAGCAAAAATGGCCGTCTGCTTCCTCACTGAACGGTCAAAGTTGCCTGTCTGGCCTCAAGCCGTGCGCAAGTAATCCCCTAACCCACAAACTGAGCAAAAATGGCCATGTTATCATCCTACCGTGTGGTCAAAGTCACCTGGCCAAGAAGAAGAGGGAGGGCGGGAAGAGAAGTTATGAGAAACAAAGGGAGTGAAAGAAGAGAGAGGGTTGAAAGGAAAGGAACATGGGGGAGGGAAAGAGGAAAAATGTGAAGGGAAGAGAAGAGAATGAAGAGAGATAGAGAGGCTAGGGAGGAAGGGGATAAAAGAAAATATGAGATGAGGGAGGGAGGGAAAATAAAGTGTAAGAAGCAGAGGGAGTGCAAAAAGAAAAAGGGAAGGAAGAAAAGGAAAATGGGGGAGGGTGAGATGGAGAAAGCGAGGGGAAGAGAAGAAAACAGAGAGAGAGAGAGAGAACAGGGAGGAAAGGAAGGAAAAAAAAAAGATTATGAGAAGAGTGAGGGATGAAGGGAGGGAGGAAGTGTGAGAAGCATAGGGAGGGAAAGAAGAGAGAGGGAGGGAAAGAGGAAGAAAATGAAGGGAGAGAAGAAAACAGTGGGTGAAATAAAGAGAAGGGAGAGAGAACTAGGAGTGAGGGAGAGAAAGAAAGAAAAAAGAAGAAGAGGGAGGGAGAGAGAGAAGATAAAGTGTGAGAAGCAAAGGGAGGAAAGAAAAAGAAAATTGGGGAGGGAGAAAGTGAGGGGGAGAGAAGAAAACAGAGGGAGAACGAGAGAGAGACTAGGGAGGAAGGGAAGGAAAAAAAGTGTGAAAAGAAGGGGAAGGGAGGGAAGATAAAAAGCTGTGAGAAGCAGAGGGGGGAAAAGAAGAGAGAGGGAGGGAAGAAAATTACATTGGGGGAGGGAAAGAGGGTGTGAGAAACATGAGACAGAAAGACAAAGTAGGGAAGGAAGATTGGAGAAGGAGGAAAAGAAGGGGAAGAAAAAGAAGTAGAGTGTGAAGGATGTATGAGAGGGAGGACAGGAAGAAACAGGGAGAGAATGAGATGAAGGAGGGTGTGAAAGATGTAGGAGGAAACAAAAAAAGTGAAAATTCAGACAGACGATGATGTGTGAGAGAGAGAGAGAGAGGGAGAAAGAGAGAGGTGGTGGTGCCATCTCCCTGATTTATCTTCTCTCCTTCTTTTCTCCACTCATTTGCTGTCAGTGCTGCCAGGTGTATCTCCCTTCCTGTCCTCCTGTCCTCCTGTCCTCCTCCACTCCTGCTGGCACGCTGCCTGTGGCTTGCCTGGCCTCACTCTCACTGTGTGTGTTGACCTGAATGCATCTCACCACTGCACCTCCTACCACCTTACCTTCTTGTATTACTTTCCTGCATATGTGATGTTTGATGTCCCATTTTTTGGCACTAGTATTGTTTATGAGGATAATAACATCACATGGTGTTTCCATGTCAGTCCCTGTTGAATGAGTAAGGTATATGAAAGTTTGAATTTGAGCCTGAAATGCATCTCTGGCTTTTCTCCAGTATCTTACAAGGAAAATTGCTTCAATATATGACATACTTGCTGACCAAACACTCCCACTGGTAAGCAACACCTCCAGGTATCGGGTTACAATGAGTTAATACGTGTAATAACTACTCATTCCTCTTTGAAAGTTATCAGTCACCCAGCTCCCTCTTTACCATTTCCATTGTGAGTGCCTTTTTTTCTTTTTCCCCAAACTCGTATGTCACATCATACCTTCCTTAAACACAATTGTAGATTCATCTATCTATCTATCTATTGCCAGACACCTCAATCCCGTTTGGGGTGGCCACAAACAAATCGCCTCCAAGTCGCCCTGTCCCCCGCCATTTCACTGCCCTGCTCCCAACTCACACCCCCCTCTCTCATATACCTCTCCATCCCATCCCTCCATCTCATCCTTGGCCTCCCCCTCCCTCTTCCCCCCTCCACCTCACTCACATACACTCTCTTCGTCAGTCTTTCACCCTCCATCCTCTCCACATGGCCAAACCACCTCAGTGTGTTCCTCATAACGCTTCCTATCACATCCACATCCACACCACAACGCTCCTTTATATCCTCATTCGTCAGCCTGTCTCTCCACGTGACTCCACAGGCTCCTCTTAAATAACTCATTTCCACTGCTCTCATACCCTCCTTATTCACACCACTGACATTCCACACAGCCACATAAATGTGTCTTATTTTTACTGGGTCCTGGGCAGGCACAGGATCCAGATCCATGGTCATCTGAACTGAGTTAGGTAGAATTTAGGAAGATAAGCAAAACTCTGACCCTCATCATTTTTCACCTTTAGCTTCATTGACACAAGGAATATTTTTTTCCCATCAACTTCAAGATTAAAAATGCTGTGCTGTACGTAGAACAGAAATTTAAAGAAATTTGTATGAAGTAGGCGAACTGTACGGTATGTATCTTGGAACATACTGGTATTTCAATCCCATGTAGTATCTCTCAGGTTTGTGGTAGGCACCAACTGACAACTGCTAATGATGATGACAACATTCATCCTGGTGTCTGGAATTTGACTGTGAGTACAAGAGAAGTTGAAAGCTTCAGCTGTGTGACCAGAGCGTTTTGTCCAATCTCGCTACATATCACGACCACAGCATTCTCCCCTTATGCATTAACTACTTCAGTCCGTTGATGTATTTTATAATTTTTTTTCTTGTTACTTCCAGACAGTTTCATTGAGTGTAGGATAGAACTCCCATACTGGAGGGATTATAAACTTATGTATTTATACTCTCCAGTTCTAAAAGTCTCTCCAGAGCTGCATGTCAGGAGATAGAAAGAACAATTGAAAAATATGTCATCAGATTGAAGCAGTTAATTATTATCAGTGCATTCACTTGCATTCAGCTTCATTAAATACAGAGTGAGACTAAATGGTCAAGAAAATGAGAATGTGAGTGCTTTCAGGTATTTAGGTAGTGATGAGTAGAAGTGAAAGTTAAGAGGGTGAAGGGCAAGAAAAGGTTACCTCAGGGAAGAAAGGTTGCAGATTCACTACAGTATTCACAAGGAACAATTGAGAATGTGAGTGCTTTCAGATATTTGGGTAGTGTGATGAGTAGAGGTGAATATTTAGAAGATGAAATGCAAGACAAGGGTACAGCAGGGAAGAAAGGTTGCAGATTTGCTACAGTATTCACAAGGAATAAGGAAATGAGCCTGGAAGTAAATGACAGTACGGGTATGACACCAATTTCCCATCATCGGATTGTCTGGCACCTCTTTTAATTTGGACAGACTGGGACACTTGAAATTCCTATTTCCGCCAGACTAGTTTACCAGGTGGCCACAGATGGTGTTGGGTGTAGGGCATGCACTGCATTTCTTGGTGGTGATCCTTGTATTTTGTCTGATTCATAGCGTATTTTATTTACATTTTACACTAGCTCTGGTTTTAAGAAAGAGGCAAGTGTCAGTGGTGGTTTCAAACATAAACACCACTCTGTTCTAATACAGCCGAACCTTGATCATGGTTAATTGGTCTGCCAAACTACTGCAGTGACGAGGCCCCTCAATAACCAAATAAAGCAATAAATGGGAGTAAATGTTAATTGATTCAGGGTCCACAATTTACACTCACTTTTTTGCCTACTACCCAAATGATAACCCCTACAAAGACTGGAGGAACTGGATCAATGTTTACACCAATTCAGCTACTCTTGATTGTGAACCAGACGAGCTTTCTCTCATACACTCATTTCTTCTTGCTAACTTTGTGAGCCAGCATTGTTTTCAGTGTATTTTTTTCAGTAAATATGAAATTCTTACAATTAACCATCCCTAACTGTCATTTTCAGTTCTTGTGAATGTGACACTTTTCATAACATTTTTCATTCTTTCAGTTAAGTTACTCTTAAATACTATATCACCACTTCATTTAATTCTGAATTGCGGCCACAGTCAAATCAAAAGCTTATTTCTACCACAGGTATCTGCTGAGACATTTTATAAGTGAGTGTGGATTGCATAAAGCATATTATGTTTTGGAGTTATTTTGATATGGAAGTCAGTCACTGTAAGGCACACAGTTACCATATTAACCAATACATAGCTACCCAGTGACCTACTGCACTGACCGCCCATATCCATACGTATATTTTCATGCACCCGTCTGGTCAGACAGGTGTATTAAACAGCTGTTTGAGGGGATTTTGTGCAGTAAGACATTTTTATTATGAAAAAAAAATAAAGGAGGATAAACTAGAACTGTTAAAAAAAAAACTGTGGTGTTCCCCTGTGGAAGTTGAGTGACATATGGTAGTTATTTCTCAACTGTCAATGATATAAGAAAACAGAGGGGAAAAAAACATAAAAACTCTTTGTAGACAGTGATTCAAAGAAGCATTAGAAAAGCTATGAAAGATGACAAGAGTACTGAGCTGATCGAGTGATGATGGAATGATTTCAACAGTATAGGAGTGATGGAGTGGACTTGCAGGCAGCATGATAAAAAACCAGGCTCAGATGTTCCATCGAGAACTTAATTTAGAACATGAGTGTCATTTCAATGATGGATAGTGGATCAGAGGTGTATTGCTGAATTATATGTGACCCCTGTTGTCACTGTTTAATTATTATATGTGTTATACCATATATGCCAGCATATAAGCTGACCTCTAAAATTCTGAGGTGTAATTCAGGTTTAGGCCTATATTCACCGGATAAGTCGACCCCCACAATGACGCAGCACCACTTCCATCTGACTGTGTTAACCAGCAGACAACTGACATCATTAGTACCAAAACAGCAAAAGTTTACAAGCACCAGACACACTACTAATAAAGTCCAGTATAAGGTTAAGGTGCTAGAATTGCCATACCAGTAATTTCCACAACTCAGTCTTTCTTTCTATATTATCTTTGTTGGCAGAATATAAAATTTTCAGTATTTGGTTAGAATTTTCATTACATGACTGTTACAAATGTGGTGTGCAACAGATCACTATAGGAAAACTGTTCAAAACGCATATCATCTCTATCCATGGAAATCCCACGGTAATAGCGGGTCACATTCTCCGTCTTGATTAGCCATTACCCAGTTGTTGTTTGTTTATGTTTGTGGGAGGGTGCACAGCATAGGATAATCTTCACATTTTAGGTTTAAACACCATTAATTACCGGTAACCACGACATGTTTTTATTAAAACTTTGTCACAGCTACAAAAAATAACCAGGTAAGAAGTAGTACGTTGGGTCTGGTTAGTACTTGGATGGGTGACCGCCGGGGAACACCAGATGCTGTTGGCATCCCTACGTCAAGTGGGGTTGGTGGAGGATTAGTGCCCCTCCCTGTAAAAACAGTTAGCTCTGGGCCCTTGGCCACCCTGTCTGGGATACATGGCGTCTGGCAATGAATGAATGAATGAAGAAGTAGTACTGTGTATATAACTTGGATCTGTCATAAAAGTTGTGGTATAAGACTAACATGATAGAATTAGTAGGCTACCATATGGCTGTAGGCCTACTGCTAGTGTCACTTCCCTTCTTCGGTATGTGCCTTGGCCTTATTTTTGTCACTGCCATGTATCGACAACTTTATGCTCAGCCTATTAGTCGACCCCTAGTTTTTGAGAGAGTTTTTTATGCTTAAAATGTCAATTTATACCCCAACGTGTACGGTATGTGACCTCCGTTAGTTCGGCAAAGCGTTTCATCTGGCGTGGCTCTGGAACCAAGGGTGCCAGAAAATCAGTGTTTTACGTGTATTATGATTTCCACTCTAATGTATGGAAGAGCAATTTAGACTTTGTTGGAAAGAAACAAATCAAGAGTGGGAGGAGTGGAAATTAGTTGTTTAACCTGTGGATTGTGGAATTACCTTTTATTTTTTCCCACCCCATGGTGCACAAAAAATGAAGAAATAAAATTTTTTTTTTTTAGTTTTTGTTTATTATAAACTTAAAGACAGAACATCCAGTGCATCATTTGGTGAAAAAATAAATAAATAAATAATCTCTCTCTGTCTTTGCGTAGGGCATGCGTAAGTTTACATACAGGAGTAGTGAAAACATAAAAGACAAAAACAAAATTTGTTTTTGTTTATTATAAACAAAAAAAACGATAAACATCCAGGACATCATCCGGTGAAAAGAAAAAAAATCTCCCTCTCTCGGTCTTTGCGTAGTGCCATGCATAAGTTTGCATAGAGGTGGAGTAGTTAGCGGTGATGCACAGCTAGCACAGTCTGAGCTGTGGCTTGCAGTGAGATGCTACCCAGCCAGCACAGTCTGAGCTGTGGCTTGCAGTGAGATGCTACCCAGCCTGAGCTGTGGCTCGCAATCCACAGGTTAAGAGGAGCATGTTGAATTGGATGGAGAGGGAGACGGGCAGATGAGGAAGTGTAGAAATATTTTAGTGATGATGTGGATGTGCTGGGAAACATTAGAGATAGCTGGAGAAGGTAGTAGGGAATGCAGAATGGGAGACTGACCAGGAGTGTGTATGTGAGTGAGGTGGAAAGGGGAAGGAGCAGCCTATTGGTGGAGGACCTGGAGGTAACTCACTTGTGGCCACCCTTTCCAGAATTGAGTTTCTGGGAATAGTTAGGTAGTGATGAAATAGATTCATATCTAAGCTGATCATTCACATTTCCGGCCATGATAAAGGTAGTCACAGACATTCTTCATGAACTCCTTCAGAATGATGATGCCCAGTAAATTATATTGTATGTACCACATTGCAATTTTACTCAGCTTATGGAGGACTCCTCTTACTCTAAGGGGTTTATGAAGACATTCCTGACCTGATTTCTACAAAGTCCCTAAAACCCTGATAAAGGTCATCTGGTTGCAGCATTTTTAAAATATAGTAAGATATTATCATAGTGAAGGAGTTAACTTCTCCCTATAATGGTTAGGGGTTTGAAGTACTGTATTACCCACATCAGCAGCCACTTTCTTGATAGCTTTCAAACAGGCTCTCCATTTCATATATCCATATCCTAACCCATCCTTTTAACTACGTGGAAATAGAATGATGATGATGACAACAACTTTTAAAACTACATAGCTATAAGCAGGTTCTTTAGTGTATAGGCTTCTTATTACTCAGTAGTCTTATGTACAGTACTCATCAGTGATCAGTGTTTTTTTTATCCCACCACAACTGCTTTTCCCTCCAGGTAATGTGCCATGTCCTATTATCTATGGTGCGGTGGTGGACTCAGCCTGTATACAGTGGAAGAAAACCTGCAGGAAGGCTGGTGCATGTCAGCTCTATGACTCAGATGCCTTCAGGATGTTCTTCCATGGTTAGTCAACACTGACCTGATTCTTTATACCAGCATATATATATATATATATATATATATATATATGTGTATGTACAAGACATAGATATAGATGTAGATATATATACAGTAGGTACCCACAATATGCGAGTTCAGAGTACGCGATCCTCATTGTACGTGAGGACCTTTTTTTTTTTTTTTTTTTTTGTGTGTGTGTGTGTGTGTGTGTGTGTGTGTGTGTTTTTATTAGTACACAAATTGACCTCATTGTAAGTGATACAGGCAGCGAAGAGTGGCCCAAATCCGGGGTTACCCCGAGTATGCGACATTGCCACCCTGAGAAGCAAAAAACAGTTGCCTACGCTCCGCCCACCTTGTGACAGCGATGATGCGCACTCGTCACATGATGCCTTAATGCACCGCTTGGAGGGTGGTGAGAGAGGCCCAGCAGAGGAAATACGCACGCACAGAGGGTACGCTTGTTGTTCCAGCAACATTCTTGTCTACTCTGAGGATATTGTTTTGTGAGCCAAGATGTCTGCCCCGTTCTCGAGAAGGAAGAAGTGCATCACCCATGCTAAGAAGATGGAAGTCATTCGGAAGAGAGTGGGAAGGGTAACACCGCTATTGGGAAGGAACTCAGCTTGGTGGAGTCGACGGTGCTAACAATATGGGAGAACAGGGAGGCCATAAAGAAGACTATTAAGACGTATGGGACGGCGGCACTGGATGGGAGAAACAAGGCTAACCAGCTGGGCAATAATTCTCATGGAGCGGTACCTGGCAACATATATCCTGAGGAAGGAAAAGGAAAGAGTTCCACTGAATGGGTGCTACATCAGGGACCAGGCCAAGAATTTCTACAAAGCTGCATCTGTGAAGCTGGGTGTCAAGAAACTCTTCAAAGCTTCTGTGGGATGGTTATGCCAGTTCCTGAAGAGGAAGGAGCTACGTCACATTCACCTGACCGGCGAGTGTGCTTCTACAGATGAAATGGCAGCTAGGGACTATCCTGCCATCCTGAAGGGGATAATCGACGAGGGTGGCTACAGCAGGCACCAAATTTACAACATAGATGAAACGGCCCTGTACCGTACTACAAGTCTATGCCAAAGTCTACCTATGTCAGTAAGCAGCAGCACCAGGTCCGGGGGAGAAAAATGGACAAGAGCAGGATAATGGTCATGTTCGCCGTGAACTTATCAGGCTCACATAAGATGCAGCCTGTTGTGGTTCATACCACAGCACACCCCAGATGTTACAAGAATCTCCGCTGCATGGATGATAGCGGGGTGTACTGGTACAGGAACTCAAATGGCTGGATGACGAGCAGCATCATTTCCGAGTGGCTGTTGCTGCACTTCATCCCTGGTGCCAAGGCTAAATCCCAGGAACTTGGCATCCCCTTCAAGATGCTCCTCGTCCTTAACAATGCCTCAAGTCATCCAACCTGGCTAGCAGACCTCAGCAGGGAGGGCAAGATTGTTTTTTTGCCACCCAGAATGACCTCTCTCATCCAACCGCTAGACCAGGAGTTATTGCAACAGTAAAGCAGCTATGCCACCAACACCTCTATGATCATCTCCGCAGCAAGACCGACAACTGTGAGAAACTGCCGGCAGTTCTTGACTTGGACACAGCTGGAAGTGATGTCATGGACTCCGAGGATGGTATGGACTTGCCAGCCTCTTCACCTGCTTCACCTGCTCCACGCACAGCACCCGCACCACTAGTTTCAACACCAGATAAGACTGTTATGGCTTTTTGGCGGTCTTTCAACCTGAATTATGCCATCACATTCATGTTGTCCTCTTGGGCAGATATAACCGCTACAACAAGTAACCATGCTTGGCTCCTTCTTGTACCGCACCTGTATGAAATTGCACCGGGAAGCAGCTGTCAGTCCCTGGCCGCTGCCAAGGCAGCTACTCTCACAACTGCACAAGCTGTGCCCGGGTTTCAGGCCGTCACGCTGGAGGAGAGCAGGGGTTTACATTCGGGAGTAGTGGAGCAGGAACCCCAGGAAGTCGTGCAGCGAGTGGACAAGGCCAACGCAGAGCAGGAGATCGCAGCGGAAAAGCTAGCAACACCAGTGATGGAGAGTGAAGATTTGTCCATGATGGAGATCAGCCAGGTACTGTGTTCCCTTGATAAATTCAAAGAAGAATGCAAGGACATCGAACGCTCTCAGTTGCGAGTGGAGGAGGTGATGTCTTCACTGGACAGAACCTTCCGCAACTACACAGACAAGCACAACCAGGAAGTAAACAGACGGAAGCAAACCCTCATCACCCATTACGTTTGGCTTGACGAAAGTGAGGAATCACTCCCTTCGACATCAGAAGAGCCATATCCTGAGGAGGATCAAAAGGATGATGCAATGTCTGAGGTGTCAGAAAGAAACTTTGAAGGGTTTATGAACGAAGTGAGTGCATTACGTAGTGAAAGTGTCAAAAGTGCTGGTGACGAGAGTGGTGAGGAAGGTGGTGCGTCGGGTGGTGTGGTGGGTGATGCAGGAGAGGCACACTAGGTGCCTCAACCTGCCTCAAATCCCCTTCTTACCTCCATCAAGCCTGTTGTCCTCTTGGGTTAAGGTGAGCAGCCATTGTCTTCTTGGTATAGTTAAGCCATATCCTTGTTGATTTAGTAAAGCCATAATCTTTTTGGTTGATTTTGTCTTAGGTAATATGTCTTAGTTTCCCTGTACAGTACAATATTTAGATCTGAAAGGAGTCTCAAGTTTTGCCCATGAAGGGGGGTGCCACCCATATTTAATTTTTCCCATTAGTTTATTTATTCTAAGTACACGAATTCCTAGTACGTGCCATCCTATGCTGCCCATATATTCGCGTACTGTGGGTACCTACTGTACTGGATTAGTAGAAAGCTAATTCATTTTGTTGTTGTTGTTATTGTCCCAGGCCTATCAAAATGTACACTCAATGGACTGCAATCTGAAGTTCTTTCTATCCTGCAGTCCACCATCCTCCCTTTGGGAGTTAGGGAGGGAAATGAGGACATGTGTATTGCTGGGTGGTGGAGAAACTCAGTTACTTTGTCACTGTGTAAAGGCACCCCACTCTAGCACCAAACAGCCTCATGGGAAGGACTGGTTCAGTCAGCAGTTTGTTCTTTATAACTTTAATTTGTTGACCAATGCTGGAAATTTTATTTTGGTTAGCACCAGACTATTTTGTTTAGCTAAGAGAAAATCGAACAAGTGAAATGTAAAGGTAATGAGAAAGGAGAGATAGACTTGAGGACATAGCTAGGTGGGTGGCAGAAGGGGAAGGGGCACCAGAATTCAAGCTAAAAGATATTATTTCCCCCATATAACTTCTTGCCATCCTTTATTTCCTTCTCCCCAAGCCTTCCATTCCCTCTCTTCTTTCTCTCTTCTTTTTTTCCCTTTTCCCCAAGCCCTATATCACTTCAGTTTTCACCTTTTCTTCCTTCTTTCACAGGCCTTCCATTGCTTTTCTTCTTCAGCTATTTCTCAGTTTCCTTCCAGAGACCTCCATCACCCCTCTCCCTTAGTTCTTCATTTTCCCAAAGCACTCCATCTCCTCCATCATGGCTTTTCCTTTCCTAATAGCCTTCTACCACTTGTCTCCACTTCTCCACTCCTCCCCACTTTTCCAGAGTTCTCCTTCAACTCCTCCCTGCCAGGCCTGGTTGTGGTTTGGTGCTCTCCAGTATGTAGGCATAATCAGCAGTTTTTATCTGACTAAAATTCTGTATTTTGGGAATTATTCATTCAATCTTTATATTTTTGGAACCAGTAGAAGCAGTGGCATTCAGTTTCAGGATACAATTGAGTTGCAACTACTACATCAGTTGGCTAGGGCAAATTGATTTAAGGTAAATTTTTGGTGCTGCAGTAGTGAAACAACTCAGTCTGACCATTGCTACTGACTTGCACTTTTATGTCCCATAACGTGTCTTGCAGTGCTATTATATTTGGTATATGTAGAAAGCACTACCCTTCTGCTTCAAGAATCTGTTGAATTAGGCCTGCTGCATCGTTTGTGGGAGGAGCTATTGTGATCTGATGTTTTGGCAGTGGAACCAAATCATAACCACCACCTGCTTGCTTATTTACTATCTCTACTCCATTCATTTCTTGTCCACACACCCTGGGAAGGGGTGAGTGATACAATTTCTTTTTCCTAGCATTAGGAATGGCTATTTTTGGCTGTTAATTTCTTCTGCAAATATGCATTAATTGATATTTTGGCACACCTTGATCAGTGATATCCAGCATTAGGTATCAGGGATGTCAGTGTTATTATTTGATGACACCTGGCAGGGAGAGGCTGCTTTTATTTGTCAAACATGAGAGTTGGATTTATTTTAAGATTCTGAAAACCTTTTTTTCATCTTTACCATTGTCACAATAATAATATGATTATCTCCCTCTCTAAGAAAATCCTTGCAAAGAGGATTAGTATGTGCCCACAGTGCCATCTGGGCTTGCTACAAATGTGAGTAGACTGATGATGAATAAAGTTCGTTTGCAAATTTTTTCAGTTCGTAGACATTTTTGTTTCTTAGTGTACACAAGCTATCTCCAGACCATTTTATTCAGTTTGGGGGACTTTCTGTATCATGGTGATTAAATACAGCCTCCATTTGCCTCCTTCTATGCTAGAGAGGGACACCTTGCTGTAATGGCACTGATGCAGATGGGGGACCTGCCTAGATGCACAAGCCTCCATCAACTCTCTCCTCCACCTCCCAGAAGGAGAATGGTGAACTGCAGCAATAGTTCCTCGTGGTCTGCTGGGTTCACATCGAAATGAGTCTGGGGTTGCAACTACTGTACAACTGTGCTACTATTCACTCCACTGTAATAGCTGAAATGAAACTTAACAAATTAATCACTAGTCTGGCCGGGATTCCAACTCAGGCAGTGGTGCACCACTGAGCCAAACAGAAGATCCCCACTTTGCTTGCAGGCATTTATAGATCCCATTACGTCCCTCACTTCTCCCCTAAGTGATTAATTTGGCGAGTTTTGAACACACGTCAGCATAGCATTGGAGACCATCACTGGGGACGCTGCGGACCACACCAAACAACTGATCCCCGAGATGTAAGGACAAGGATGCTGTCAGCTAATCAAGACAACCATGCCTCACCCTCACATCCTATCGCTGCCACCAAAATGTACCAGCCGAAAACAACCACTATCAGAATAATTAACCAGTACATTTAAATTTATGGAGAGGCAATGGCTCAATCAGTAGAGAGGTGGCCTTCAGTCCTAACGGACCCGGGTTAAATCCCGCTGGGGCGGGGAACAGTTTAAGGATTTGAATTTAATAAATATCAGACTTTACTGATCTACCAGAAGACCCGCTGACATGTCGTAAAAATACCCCTGCTAATACCAATACACCAGGCCTGTATGAGACAGCCCTAGCATGTATTCAGTATGGACGGTGGGTGTTAGCACCGAAGTGGTGACATGTAGAGGGGTGCAGTACATCGGAGGACTACTGGGCCTTGAAAGCAGGCTGTGAAGCCTATTCCCAGAGTCGGTCACATTAAAAAAAAAAAAAAAATGAAATTTTGAGGACTGCCATTAATAGTACCTGTACATCTCAAAAAGGAATAATAATTGGACCTAATATAAAGAGGTGTCCACACTATAACTTGAAGAAGGGTACAAGATAAACGTGGTAGTGTTGACCCTTCAGGTTAGGAGCTCTCCAAATTCTTGGCTTCTGAGGATTTCAGTTGTATTTTCTGGGAAGGAGAGTATGGTCATGCGGGATGTCAGCGAAACATCTTGCTGTAAATGGTGGCCCATTATTCATATACTACCTCTCCATTCATGTTAGATGACACCAGGGAAAGTGGATTTGTTCCAGGTTTGGGCAAGACTTGAAACATACACTGTACTTGAAATTCAGACAATGGCCATGCTGGACCCAGTCTCAGAAGCAAAATACTATGTCAGGACTTGTTTGAAGTCCACTCCCAGACTTTACATTTTAGACTTGCACCCCTGAAAGTGTTAAAACTTTCAGGTAGTGTCAAGCAAATTAATATGATGAAAATAATATACTTAAATGTGAAAAGTAAAAATTTATATAGGAGTATTTTCAGGAATTAGGTAATGCGTCTGTCCTTTCACCACTCTAATCTTTAACTGTTGGAATGATACTGCAGAAGATAAGAATTCATCACCATATTTCATAATTACAAATCAGTTTTTAGTACCAGAGTGGTATATGTGACTGCCTAGTCTTATCCCAGGGCAGCAAGCTGCTGATGCAGTTCTGCGTCTCCTCACACAGCGGCTCAGTACTTCTTCTCATATCTCGCAATTTTCTTGGAAGATTTCTTTTTCAGAACATTACCAGCATAAGTTTAATACTGTCAAAAATACCTTTTAGGGGGTTAGAAGTTGATGTGCCAACTCACAATGGGGCTAGGAGAAGAAAAAGCTCCAGGCTGGAGGACACGACCTTGCCCTGGAGAAAGTAAAACAGAGAGAGAGAGTGTTTCTCCCTTCACAGAGTGCTCAGCCTCCCCTTAGGGACCCTTATGATAAAACTTTTAAACTATGTTTAACATTTTGTTTTAGTAATGTGGATAAGTATCACAAAATATGTGGGAGCTCATTGGTAATACAGTGTATTAGTCTCAAGTGTCATATTTCAACTGAAAAAAATAAATACTGAATCATTGTAAAGAATACATAACATCATGGTAAAAATGTATAAAAACACAGACTATTATGGTGTAAAGAGTAAATGGCATGTATTTTCAACCTGTACACCACCAATACATGAGGTCTTCCCACACCTGAATAAAATTATCTTAGGGCAGCCTGAGTTTAGTGAACTATATGGTCATCAGATTGAAGAGGTCAAAAATCAGAACCTTCCTCACTTAGAAAGATTTCTATGAGAATAAGACATTTGTATAGGGTTATACATTTCTGTGTTGGCATTCACCCACCATTATCTGTATACCAGTATGAAGATAATAACTAATTGAGTACAAAGGTATTGTACATTAAATAGGGTTGGTAATAAAAGACATGTGTATGCAGGTATTGTACATTACATAGGGTTGGTAAAAAAGACACATTCACCCACCATTATCTGTATACCAGTATGAAGATAATAACTAATTGAGTACAAAGGTATTGTACAGTAAATAGGGTTGGTAAAAAAAGACATGTGTATGCAGGTATTGTACATTACATAGGGTTGGTAAAAAAGACATGTGTATGCTTACCAGTTTCAGTTGACCACTAAAAGTTTTTTTTTATTCTCAGGTACAACAGGAGCAGTGATGTTGGTGGCATTCTTTGTTGATGTATGTGTCTGGTACATGGCAAAGAATGTGTCATTTACTGAGGAGGAAGACTCTTGTGGTTCTACTACACAGAGGCCCCTCAGCACCAGAGAACTGTGTCAGGTACCACCTCCTCCTCCTTCCCCATCACCCTCCCCATCATGCTCCTCCCCAGCTTCCATGCTTATGTCAGCCGAGTTACGACCCACAACGTCCTCCACTACCATAGTAACCCCCCAAGAAGCTACTCCAATGCTCCCAGCTAATCAAGGGGAGACTTCCTGTGTGCCCTCAGTGACAAGAGACCTAAGCATGCGAGAAACACCCCAAGAGGCAACTCCAATGCTCCCGCCTAGCCCCGGGGAAACATCAAGTGCGAGAGAGACGCAAACCCGAGTGTGAGGAAGGGCAGTTTCTAGTGTGCATTCTTTAACGGAGTAATAATGTTCCTTGGAATTTTAGTAGAACAAATACGTACCTAGGGGTGTGGCAAGTGTTTATATAGCAGTGAGATCCTCGTATATTTATCAGAGACTTTTATATTTTTCTGCGTGATCCATGTATATTTTGCAGAGAAATTTGTGTGTAGTGAATCACTGTGAGAGGCTTGGAACAAGTGAGTGTTTTTAACTTAATTTCTGCAGCTTTGAAAAAAGAAAGTGCAAATGGAGTCTCTTTGGTGTAATTCTGTAATGGGTTGTACAGTAATTAAAAATATTGCATATATATTTAAATATATACATAGATAATTACTATGTCTATGAAGACCAAGGTACAGGAGTTATCTATAATGCTGGAACAAGTGAGTGACGTATTCCTTCCGAGGTTGGACAGAAAGCTTATGAAACCTCCCATTCCACGCCAACACTCTGCCACAGTGTCCCTGCTCATAGTTACTTTTGGGATCCCTGTAAGTATATACAGTATATATTAAACAGCCTTTGACTTTTTTTTTTTTTTTTTTTTTTTGGCTGCTGCTATATTCCCAGCCTACTAATTACATCAACTTTTGACTGTGTTGGCAACAAACTAGTCTTAATAAGCTTAATGTGAGTTGCCAGTATAGCATTCACATTTGGAGTCTGGTGTCTGATATGGTCTTGAGTATATGCTATTGAGCTGGTGTTGATTGTCTAATGGTGCTTGACACAGATTATTCAACATTTTGAAACACATCACTTGGCTGAAATTATCTAGTGTTTTTGCCCTCTTATATTGGAACATCATATCAATCAAGGGAACATAATCATTGTAACAGAAAGTTTTTGAATTGTGCGTAAATTAGCAGTCTTACCAACTGAATTACTGTAGCCTATTCAGTACTGTTGCAGTATTTACTGACTGAATTAACATTTAAAAATTTTTTGTACTGTTTTCAAACATTTCTGTGGAGAACTCTTTATCTTAACTGCATAAGCTCCTGTTTAAGCTCTGTTTATTTAACATTTATAAAAAATCTGATATCTGTAAGGTAAGCGCTGCATTGCAAGCACCAAGTACATTGTGGGTGAATGTATGAATCTTGCACTCAAGTAATTCGGTAGTTGGAGGAGTGGATGAATCTCCAGTCACTTGTTTTTACGACTAATATTTTATGTACTTACCATTATCATCAGTGCTTTCATAGATATGAGGGAATGTAATGATCTTTCTTTTCCTTTCTTTTTTCCATAATTTTGCCCAGCTGTTGTGGGTGGTGCGCTGCTTTGTTCGTAATACCTGTTTATCTCCTTTGGTGCATTTTATATAGCAGATATTGTATTATTTTTATATAATGTTTTTGATGATTTTTAAATACAGCACACACACACACACACACACACACACACACACACACACACACACACACACACACACACACACACACACACACACACACACACACACACACACACACACCACTCGCCAGCTCAGTGGTAGCGCTCTCGCTTAGCATCTGCTAAGACGGGGGTTTGCGCCTTGCTCAGGATGCGAAAAAGTTTCGCTGACAAAGCAGGTGGTCAGCGTCCTTGAGCAAGAGGATGGGTGTGTGCATGTGTGAAGGTCAAGGATTTGCCCGTAGATTGGACTATATGAGCTCTCAGCTTTCTTCCGGGAGGGTAAAATGCTGATGATCACAACCATGCATGATCCTGACCGACTCGGTGAATTACACACACACGGTACCTATATAAAATAGGGTGATGATAATGATGATGATTATTTCAGTGTAACCTAATGTAGCCAAGAGACTGTCACACACAATATTGTTAGTGATGGCTAGTGTACAGGAAAACATCCATAATGTAACTGGATGCACATCACTGTATTGCCTTAGAATGCCTGGATTAACCACTTCAATATGAAAAGCTTTTCCTAAACAACGTAAAATTGTCTGGCAGCAGTAGAAGGTTGAAAAAATTTCATTGTACTGAATGGGAGTTAATGGAGACTGTTTCTAACCTTTTCAGTATGAGAACTCTTTTTTTCCTAATCTTTTCAGTACAAGAATCCTTCTTTAAACTGAATTAGCTCATCTGAAGGTAGGAGAAATAATTTTTAAAATGCCATGATGGTACTTAGAGGGTTAAATAGTCTTGATTGTCATGCAATACCACCTCTTTTTGAGTCAGTACTCCTAGCACTCTCATAAATCATTCCTGTGATCTGCAGATGCCAGGCCAGGGAAGAGAAACTGCAGTATAGTTTGTTTGAAGTCTCCTTCCAAATATAGCCTGCTTCCCTTGCAGCTGATTGGCTGATGTAATTGTAGGAGGAGTATTCTAATGCTTCTCCGTATTTAAATGAAATTTGAGTACAGAGTGGTCTGTCAATGGTACTCTACTAGAAACTCAGCTGGCAGTATCATATGTTCCAAGGATGGCTCTGTCTGCTGGTATGGGCCAAGGCGTGGCAGTGAGAATAGGAAATGAATATCGGGACATGATGCAGGAAAAACACTGACAGTGCTGGCTGAGCCATCCCCTCAGTACACAAAACACCACCTGGCAGAGTTGAAGTCGAGTGCTGTGTGTTGGCCACCCTGTACTGTGTATTAAACCTCTGTGTCAGTGTCAACCTCACATCACGGTCTGCATAATAATCTATAATCCCATGGTACAAGAAAAATTACAGTAGTTATTGAATATGCTGATGGGAGATGTGACACCTTCAGTAAGAGTATGTCCTTTATTTTGTGCTGATGGGAGATGTGACACCTTCAGTAAGAGTATGTCCTTTATTTTGTTCTTGGTATTGGCAGATGAAAAGTTCCTCCCAAACAGAATAAAACTCTCTGGTGGTAGCAAGAATGAAATAAAGAATACATCATCAGACTGTAGATGTAAAAGAGATGAAATTTATGTGTTGTAAATTCCTGTGTCTCTTTAGGTTTCTCTCGGTCACAATTCAGTATTCAGTATAGGGGTGTGGCTCAGTTTTGCAAAGTTAATGGAGTACAGTGTAATACTAGGAAGGAAAAATGCATTCCTGGTAAAGTATATATTACTCTCAGCATATACAAAAAAATAACCTTAAAATACAAAGAACCATTCCCAGAAGTATCAGACAGTGTCCTAGAAAGATTGTAACACATTCCTAGGAAATCCACATTCCTAGACACAGTACTGTCTGTTAGCACTGTAAACACCCATTCCCTAGGATAGAACAATATACAGTATTATCTTGCAGGAAAAATAGCAAACACATTGTCTCAGAGTAAATGTTCCAGTGTAGGATAAACCCCACATATTTCTCGAAATATTGTTCAGACATACACCCTATTACAGTGCTCCACCTCTGTGACAAATCTTACCCAAGTCTTGAGGTTACTGTGAAGAAAGAATCCCATGTATCTTCAGTATATACTCCACTGTGATGTAAACCATACCTAATTCTTAAGGTAGCTGCTGTTAAGACAAAATTGTTTTGTTTCATTTATAAAGACTCCACCAAGCTTCCATGCATTGGCCTTGGTTACCTAATGGCAGCTTTCCATGCTGCTCAATCTCTGGCAGCCTCCCTATTCAGTCCCCTATCCCTGAGGTCACATTCTATGACCTTGTCCCAGGTCTTTTTCAGTTTGCCGCTTGCAACCTTACCCCCAGCATTCATACCTCTCACTTTGTGCACCCAATTGTCATTCCTTATCCTCTCCACATGCCCAAACCATCTCAGTCTACCCCTCATCATCACAACATCAATACACTCCAGTTCCATCCTTCCTTTCAACTCTTCCATCATAAACCTAGTGCCCCCAGGCCTCACATTGAAGGATACACTAAAAATCCACCTAATTATTGTCATTTCTGTTTGTTTGAGCCTACAAATATCCTTTTCCATAATTGCCCAGGTCTTACTACCATACAGTATTACATTCGTGACACATGCCACATGCAGTAATTCCTTAGCATGGAGGGAGAGCCCTCTCACTGAGAAGCAACAGCTCCCTGAACTTCTTCCAACCACTCTTCACTCTAGCCACAGAGCTAACTCCAGCCCCACCTGAAGCACATGACATGTCTCCCAAGTAACAAAACTCTTCCATACACTCAAAAGACTCACTAGCAAGATTGATCCTTCCACACCTGACAATCTCCACATCCTCTCCCCAACACACCGCATACGCGAAATCATCATTATCTCGCATTCTACCTCTAATACCATTACACATCTTATGCTCCTACTTACTGCAAATACTGCACAAGATGGAATTACTTCCTATCCCCTTGTGACAAACTGTGCATAGCCACTCTCCCTCTTCTTTTACAGTACTGCCACCAGCCCTATATACCATCACTTTTGTTTCATCCTCATTTATTCTCAGGTACTTATGCCCCATACCATCTCTTCACTTCCTAAATCATTCATCCGCCTCCCTTTCAGCCTTTGCAGTCAAAACCAAATAATAAGCATACAACATCTTCCCATCTCTGAAGTCAAGTGAAAGGGCTTCAAGCACCTTGATAAACAATAAGAGGCTCAAGAGGGACCTCTGATGCATGCCAGCATTCATGGAAAACTTCACTCAAATCTCCATTCACTTTCACCTGGTTGCGAGCACTCAAATACATAGCCATAAGCACTCTAGTCAGCCATTCCTTGATCCCTGCCTTTCTCATTGCCCACATCACCATGTCTCAAGGAACTCTGTCAAAGGACTTCTCTATCCATCCATCATCCAATCCTGTGTTGCCCCATGAGGAGCGTAGGAGCCCGGGACTAGGCAAGTTGGTCCTGACATTTAAGATGAGAGTGACCAGCCTCACTCATTTCTGAGTGACATTACGTTAGCAATAAACCCCAACCACCCCTTGGATATATCCCTGCACAGGCTCAATCCAATTGGAGTGCCTTAATTACTCATTAAATCAGCAGGTGCCATCATTTGGTTATATGGTTACCACTCAGTGTAGTGAAAGGTTTCCAGGTGTACAGGAAACCATTTGGCTTGTCACTCAGTGTAGAGTCACCCATAGGCAGAAGGAAGAGGAAAGAATGAAAGAAAGACAGAAGATGGAGTGTAAAGTCACCCACAGGTGGAAGGAAGAGGAAAGAATGAAGGAAAGAAAGACAGAAGGGGAAGGAAGGAAGAGAGGAAAGGGCAGACAGCCAAAGCAGCAGTACATCAAGTGAGTGGATGGTGAGCGCCCCCACCTACCACAGAGGCTTTTCTAAATCAGTAAAAACAAAGTGCAGATCTCTCTTCTTTCCTATATATTTTTGCTGAAGCTGTCAGACAGTGAATATGGCATCAGTGCTCCCTTTACCTGGCATAAACCCAAACTGTATGTCATCTGCATTCACTCTTTCTCTAATCATACTTTCTAGAACTGTCTCCATTACCTTCATTATCTGGTCCAAAAGTTTTATGTCTCTATAATTTTTTTTCTCCAGGGCATCACCCATCATCCTTCCCCATGTACACATTTACAATCACACTTTTCAGCCATTCATTTGGGACAACACACTCCTATATATACTGTAATCATATTTATCAGATCAATAAATAGCCCCACTCCTATATCCCCTGAGGCCTTCAGCATTCCAGCAGCCAACCCAGACACACCTGCTGCCATCCCCAGCTGCATGGAGTCTAATGCCCTGCTCACAATAGTAATGTCAGTCAAAGGCCAGGGCCAAACACTGGATCTGCTGACTCCAAACCTTCCCTGCTCCAGTCAAACTCCTCATTCAGCAACCAGTTATAATGCTGTCTCCAGGCATCTTAAATATATTCTCACCGTTCACCACTACCTTTCTTTCATCACTCCACTGTGAACTCAGTCTTACCAGTACCTAATTCTTGAGGTTGCTGCCAAGACAGAATCCCCACATTAAGTTTTCCACTGTGATGTACACTTTAACTACATCTCAAGGTTATTGTTAAAACAAAATCCCTGAAGGCTAAGTATTTTACCAACCATTCTTCACCTACAGCCAGTCCACAGCTAGTGGTAGTAAAAATAACAGAAGCCAATTGCATAATGGCCCCTATGAGGTATAGGAGTCCAAGGCTGCTGGTAGTGAAAGGAAATGCCACTAATCAAAGAGAGAACTATTGCTCAGTATGGTGAATGAAGACAGTAGGATGTGTATTTATTCATTTATTTACTTTTTAATATTTACAGTACAGTGCTTTTAATGTGTGGGAAATAGTAGGATGTGTATTTCTATTTATTATTATTTTTAAATATGGATAGATGGATGGATTTTTATATATGTCTGACTCTGGGCATAGACTTGAAAGTCTATTCCCTGAGGATCACAAGTTCTGTGTGCCACAAGCAGGTGCTAATACTCACCGTCCATATTGCATACATGCTGGGACTGTCTCAGTCAAGGCTGGTGTAAATGACTATAGTGGAGGTGGTTCTATGACACATTAGTGGGTCTTGTGGAAGATCAGTAAGCTATATATTGTTTTCACAAAATTTAAGTTAAACTGTTCTCTGCCTCAGCCTGGGATGGAATTGATGTTTTTGCATAGCAGATGACGTTTAACCACCTGATGACCACCGATCTCAGTTAGCTATTGTACAGAGGTGAAGCTGATTCAGGAAAGAAGAAAGAAAAACTAAGGTGGAGATGGAGTATAAAGGAGAAGAACACAGTACATAAGGAAAGACAGCTTGGAGTGGTGGGAAAGGAGTGGTTTGAGCACTGGTAATTACGGAATGACTGGAGGACATGCTTGTTTCAGCCACCATGAATGAACTCTGAGATTAAGGCATCTGGTAACAGATTAGATAGACAGTGTGAGAACTACTCAGTGACCTCATTCAAACCAGCACTATTATTTTGTAAGTCAGTGCCAAGATTACACTTGTTGAGTTATCCTACCGTGCACACGTTTACATTTGCTTTTTAAATATCCATAGTCATAAAACTGTATTATCTTCTGTTATGTACCTGTACTGTACCTAGTATTATTCTTCAGACTTTGTCTTGGTTCTTAACCTGTTAATTGCTTTATACAACCTGGGCTGTTCCGAGTGCGACTGCTCAATACAGCCCTGGCTACACAGGTGAGTTTCGAATACGGTGCCATGGTGACCAAGGCCGACCCATGCAAGCATGTGTGAGCCTTCAAAACCGAAACCGAAACGAAAACCAAAAAAGAAAACGAAAACCATACATTCCAATAGGGAATAAGACACTTCGATGTTCATCCATGGCTTTACCAAGGTAAATATTGAGCTAATATTTCGTTACTATATACTTTGGCATGCGTTTTCTCAATTCCTAAGACAAATTTGGCCTTTGGGAAATTTCATTTTTACCCCTATGTCTGCGCACCACGGACACCTTCTAAAAACCGCCATGCGCAGTTAACGGGTTAAGGGTACAAAACTGCCAACCTGGTACTCAGTTTTCCTGTCTCCTTATGTTCATATCTAGATTGGATGACACTAGGCTGAAGCTCTCTTAATATTTCATGCTGTGTATCAGTTGCAACAATTTTTTATTAATACAGGGTAATATTCCATACTTTGAACACAATGAGAGTTCCATGATGGCTCTCGTATGTTGCATCTTTAATAACAGGAACTCTGGCACCCTTCCTTCAACACAATTAGAATCACAGCTTACCTTATTCATGTCAGAAGTCATACTGATACTTTAACCATAGGTTGTTCAGTAGTCTTCCTTTACTTGTTATTGACAGTTCTTATGTAAATTTTTTTTTTAATCAGAATATTACAGTAATGAAAGCTAAGTCAACATACAACACAGAATATATGTTGCTCTGTATACAAACCAAGTAAAGTACCTCACATGTTACCTGCACACTTAATGTAATATTTACATTCTAGATTAAACATTTATTGTTAGGTATGGCAAGTCCTCTGTTTATGCAAGAAATGCATAGGGAACCTCTGGGATAATCCCACAGGTTGTTTAACTACATTCAACAAGTCTTCTTGGTCAGGCAGGCCAGAGTTGAGTGACAACCACAGCATCAGTAGATGCAACAGGCTCAGAGTGCCAGAGGCATCAGTCTAGACATGGCTGCCAAAAATACATGCTGAATCCCAGGGAATTTGTCTTATTGGCATCTCATATGGTCCCCCTGGTATGGACCCAGAGACTTACCACACCTGTGCACTGCAACCTGTGACAATGGCAGAATGTTTTTCTCAGTTTACAATGCATTGATGCTGTATTTTTCTTTTTGAGTAACACATCTTTTTTTCAGTGGACATCATGGTTGTTTACTGATAACTTTGACAAGCTATAATAACCCACAGAGATAGATAATAGCATTTCCATTGTAAGTTTCAGGTACACCTGACTCTTGAGTAACAATTCCAGGCCAAAAATGTCAAGACAAAAAAGTTCCAAACAATTGATGATATTGTTGCATAGGGGAAAGTTATGTACCGAGGGGTGCAGCATTGAAAGGATTAAACTGAATAATACTGTCTGGTTACTTCTAGAATACAATAAAGTAAGACAGTCTTAGACTGAAATCATTTAGTTATTGTCAACAGAGAACACACACACAGTATTTAGACAGAAGGAGTCAAGGGACATAACCATGTGATAATGGCTCTCTTAAAATTGCAGTTGATTAACCAGATAGCATAACTGATATGTTTGTTCACATATTGGTGATGAATTTTGGCAGAAGTTAGCTCTGTACGCAAATGAAATAACATACACTGTAACTTGCATGAGAGGACTTACTATACTGGCAATTTTTTTTGTAGTGCGATATGGAATTAAATTTAGTTCTAACAAATGAGAAAAATCAACTCTGATAACAACCAATACCATGTGTGAAAAATATTTTGACCTCCTCATTGTGATGATGTCTGTTTTATATTCTTGCTACTACCAGACAATTTTACTCATATTAGGGGAAGATGGTGGTAGTGAACGGATTACAAAGTATTCCACTGACCCGTTTTGGCACAGGAAATCCCACATAAGCCAACTAATATCATCTGTCAGTAGCAGTAGTAAAATATAAAAATACTAGTATATGTCACAGTAGTGAATTAGATGAGATGTGTATGAACTGAAGTGGTACTGCTGGACCTGTATCCCTTACTTTTATGTATATATTTTTTACTTTAATTTGGCCTAAATTTGCCAAAAATGCTGAGTTGTAGCAATAGGTTAATAGTAGAATATGACACTAGTCACAAAGAAGTGCTGTGGAAAGGCTGTAGAGCTGAATATTGTCTTTTTCTACTTTTGAGCTTTGTGAAACAAGCTACAAAAGGACAAAAATCTGTGTCAGAAAGTGAAAGAGCTAATAATAATTATTGACCCCTTGAACCTGGATGATGTTCTTTTAAGTTCATTCTAGCTGCCCCCAGATTACTCTGTGTTAATTCAGCTTTAGAAAGGCCTCATGTATTAAAGGGGTTAAGGCTACATCTAACTTTTCACTTCTAAGTGTCTCTTTAAGCTGAATAAAACTATCTGGTAGCAGCATTAATGAACCAAAACAATGTCACCTGGTTTCAAGAGATTCAGTATTGATGCAGTTAGCACAGGAGGGGGAGAGACTGTGCCTGAGTCTTCCTTTTTCCATCAATTCTCATTCCCATTAAGATCAAAGAACTGTTTTCTGCATCCCCAATCTATGTAAGTACAGGAAGCTGGACTGGCATTATGACAAAACAGTTGATAATGTATGTAATTACCTTGTATGTTGGTTATCAAGCTTTGAACTGTACTTAGGAACACAGCTTATACAAAGAATTTTAAATACAGTATTCGATACTGTAGTAAAAGATGTGTACTTAGGCCATATTCAGGGGAAAAAAAGTGTCTGCAGACAGCAAAAGTTTTTTGTAAATTTTATACATTGCTGTAAAACAAAAGTCCTGTATAACTAGTGAAGTTAAAACATTCAGATTCATTAGTAATACAGTGTGCATACTTTATTGAAATACAGTACTGTGCTATAATTTGCAAATAATTACAATATGGTATGTGTTTGATGAGATTTATGACTAAAGCAGTGATTATGGTAAAGAGGGGGGGAGGGGGGCAAATTGAAGACTGAAACTGACCCTTAATCTCACTGCTATGGTACAGTGTCTGTGGCCACACATTACATTTACCTGTGATGTAATGATGTATGTCAAATGCCATCCTAGTGTAGCAAACTTTCAGATTTCACTGCTTCAGCATTGATTGTATAGGAACAGTACTTTAAATACTTCTTCAGCCATACTTTTACTGTCCTAACCCTTTCACACTAAGGCCTCTTCTGTACTGTATCAAATCATGTGGAGGTAGCATCCTGAAAGGGTTAATGGAGGTAAAGCATTCAAGGGCCATGTTCTTTTGGGGTCATAATGCTTCCCAGCACCTCTTCCATACCAGTTTATTTCTTCCTGTGACACATTTTTTTATATGGTATGTGAAACAAATTGTGTCAGTAATAACAAGATATAGATAACATACAAGGAAATATTATAGAATAATGCAAACTGCATCATAAAGTAAGTTTTACTGAGGAGGCTTTCATGCTAGTAAAACTAGGGCTTCAGGTACCTGATGTGCACTTTGTTTGGCAAACTTTGGAATTCCATGTCTCTAAATAATCAATATTATTTTGCAGAACAGGAACTGATGTGTATCATATTAAACAGCAAACTTTATCCACCCTCATGGGATATATCGCTTATGGGCAGATTCTTTGTCTCAGTTGCTGTCCATGCGAACTTGTCCAGTGACACTCACATAATTGTCACAACTATTGTTATTTTTAGTACAGTGAAACCATCATGTCAGCTTTATACATGGCGCAGATACATATTAGTTTAAATTAATATATATAAAATTAGTTTTGTAATTTTCAGGTACTGTCCTCTTGACACTTCAAGTAGCAGCACTACTGTACTTAAATTCATAGTGTTGACATTTGATACAGTTGAAATATGAATTTTCATAATTTTTGTTTAAATGCTGATGTGCCTTGTAAGGGACATACTGTAGGGTACTTTTGGTTAGAATGCTGTACTATACTGTGATGTGATTCCCTGCTTGTTTGTACCTGTTTAATGTTGGTATTTCAGAAGACACCAGTGATCAAGTACCCATACAGAGTTGTTCATACTTAATTAGGGAAACCAATTGTAAAATTATATGGCTGGTAGATTTGTGTGGCTTACTATAAAAATCATGATGGCAGCATGACTTACTGCTAGCACAATTATCAGGGAGCTGTCCATCGCTGTATTATCCATGTCATACCAGTGTTTCGACTGTGTAATTCATGTTTATTACTGTATGTGTGACTTGAGGCCTCTGTGCCCCAGAGGTGTTAACATGAAACTGGCCGTCATTTATTTATTTTTTATTTTATCTATTTATTATAATTTTTATTGGTAGGTGGGGGCGCTCACCTTCCACGCACTCAATGTAACGCTGCTCTCGGGTGCTTGCCCCTTCCTCTCTTCCTTCCTTGTTTCCATACTTCCTCTTCTGTCTATCTTTCTTTTATTCTTTTCTCTTCCTTCTGTCTGCAGTGATTCTACACTGTGTGTCAAGCCAGATGGTTTCCTGTGCATCATGAACCATCTACTATGCTGGGTGGTAACCATTTAACCAAATTTTGGTACCTGGTGTTTTAATGGGTAATTAAGGCATTCCAGTCAGATTGAGCTGGTGCAGGTTTATATCCTAGGGGTGTCTGGGGTTTATTGCTCACGTAATTCCAGTCAGGGATGAGTGAGGCTGGTCACTGTCATCTTAAATGTCAGTACCAACTTGCCTACCCCTGGGCTGCTACACTCCTCATGGGACAACACTGGATAAGATGATGAATGAATGAATATTATAATTTTTTTTTACATATTGAGCCACTCAGGAAATGCTCTTCCTTTCATCTAGGCTACAATGAAGCATATACTGTATTGCATAGTACAGCATCTGAATGATATACTGCACAGTAATATAGCCTGATTCTAATTCAGTTGTTGCAGATTTTTAAAGCGAACACTGGAAGTACGTCCTTGCATATGATTGCATATTTGCATATTGAATTGCAGTCACCCATTCCAGTGGAATAGATGCAAAAAATCAGTCAAACTGCAATGCCCAGAATATTTGTCACATGAATATAGAACCATAGTAGCACTACAAAGAAAAGTATTGCTCTTTCACTGCTAACTTGGATCAGCAAGCAAAAATCCCTGATCCCTCACACAGTCCATTCCAGCGAAATAAATCAGTGTGAATTAGTTTTCAAAGAAAGTAAGGACTGTAAGTTGCCTTTCATTAAAAGGGAAACGTCTGACCATGTGTAATGGGCCTTTTAGAAACTTTAAATAACTGTCTGGAGATAGCAAGAATTATGTTAGTCAGAAACACATTAAAGTGAAGGGGGGCTAACCCCTTCACAAAGATAGGGCTAACCCCATCACTAAGATAATGACAGTTAATTTATTACTTATGCAACTATCAGACATTTATATTTAACCTAGGAAGATCATTAAAATAATGGTCCTGCTGGTATTAGTCACAAGACAAGTAACTGTTGGAAGTACAGCAGATGCCATATCACTTTCTTCATCTCATATTCTATTGAAGCAGCTTGTTTGGTGTCTTCAGTGTCTCCTGAAATACTCACATGAACAGAGGAATATAAATCAGTCTGTGCAGATCTTATCAAACTGCAACAAATTGTTACCTATCATTTATACCTCCTGCAAATAATGTCAATAATAAAGTCTTGATTATACATCACCTAAGTTGATGAATTTTTTATTACAGTGACTGACTAATTATTTATAAAGTTAGCAATATCATAATAAAGGTTGAATTTCCATTCATTCATAGATAGAGTATAGTGAACTTGTTAGCGTAATAGGGAAAGTAAACATTTTAGCCATTCATTTAAGAGTTTAATGGTGATTCATCAGCTCAGCTGCCAACATAAACGTTGTGAATCTTTGATAACCTGTGGTACTGGTAACAGACCAGTGTTCATTTACAGTGTTTCCTCATTACCCAGCTTCTTATGACATTCAATACACTGAGCTACTTGTAATCCCCATCAGATGCCTCCCTGTCATATATACTGAGATATCAATGTGAATAGAAATTAAACAAGACATTAGTACATATGGGATATTATGATTCATGTATATTTTGGGCCACTGACTGAGCACTGAATGCCAGATTATGAATGAATTTCACTGAACATATCTAAGCAGTTCATGAATATATTTCGTTATCTTCTGCTTATTATACACAAATTAATATTTGCATCACCAAAAATCCTTAATGTAAGTACTGTATTTTGTACAAAAGTTAAAAATGCACCTGAAGCTGATTCCTGGAACTTGACAGTGAACTCATGAATATTACAATTTGTTGGAATTGCCTCAGGTGTCCATTAATTATTCAGGACGCAGTGCTACTTTCCATATTGCAAACAGCATGCATGTAGCATCTCCTTTATAATAACTTCATGAAAATAACATCATCATCGGGTCCAGGAGTAGGAGGCTTCCTCTCCACTCCAGTTTTGTCACCAAGATCAGGGACTCTAATATTTTCAAGGATGTTATTGCATTATTCCAGCAAAAGGGAAATCATGGTACAGTATATGAAAGAATGGGTAAATATCTGATCAAAATGAAATTTCTGTTCATGTGCTATACTGTCTTATTACCTCATGGAGGAATTATTTTTGTTTTACAAGGTAAAATAATTATTTTCTTAATTCCAGAGGTTGCAATGGTGCTTAAAAGGATGCCCTTAAACAGAAATTATCCCCATGCTGCAGGGTGTCTGCTAAAAGGCAGTTATACTGAAGCACATTTCACACATATTTACTGTAGATATGGTTTGTGTTTGACATGCTCCTGCAGTGAGAAAAGTTACAGCCACGCTTTAACAAAAGGGAAACATGATGCCCTGTTGACAGTGGGGTAATAGACTTTAGGGAGCATTAGACCTTATTCATACTGGTCAGTGATTAGGAATGATAGCACACAGACACACTGCAAGTTTGACCATTTATTCTCAAGGTACTTTTAACCATCTTACTTAGGAATATCATCAGAAGAAGGCAGTAATTGAAATACTGAGAATAAACAAACTATCCATATCTTACTCTGCCACCATCTTAACCAACTGAACTGTGATTATCTCTGGGACTACGGGGCCAATAAGGACAACTTTGGCTCATGTCGTACATTAAAGTACACTCAATCCTCGTAAATCGTGGCAATTTGGGTCTGGACCACCACCGTGATTTACGAATTCCGTGATTTATGAATAATAACTCTAATGTGAAAAATTAATTTGGGTCTGGACTTTGGCCAACCCGCCCCCACAGCACCCTACCTACACCTATCTAGACACCATCAAACACAAACATGGAAATTTAGGATATTCAGTGCATGTATTAAGGGATCTCACCTTAATCCTATGACGAAATTGCTTAAGTGAATGGAGTGGGGTGGTGTTGGGAAGAACTTAGAACCTCTCAGCACTTGTTCTTCCCGAACTCTTTCGCCAGCTTTGAAAACTTCTCTCCCTTCTCAACACGACGAATGAGCTCCAAACGTTGACTGTACAATAACTGTGGCAGCTTCTTGACGCCATATTGCTGAGAGCGCTTCATTGGGGGGTCGGGAGGGGCCATGGCAGGTAGGAGGCGGGGGGAAGTTGCACAAAAAAGGCAGGTAATTCTCATACTCCACGGCAACGGTCTGTAGTGTGCAGACTGGCAGGACAAGAACAACAACAACATGGCGACATTAGTATGCATACTTGCCACCAGGGACGCGTGGTGATTGGTTGTTGGGTCGCGATTTTCAGTTTGAATGCCGCGGTTTACGGTTCTCCTCGGAAAAGGCCCACTTGGGTGCCTAGATCTGTGATTTTCGTGACTTAACAGTGATTTAAGGTTGCCGGCCTTCTGACAGCCACCTATCCATGATTTACGAATCCGTGATTTATGAACACGAGATTTACGAGGATTGAGTGTAAGTGGCAGCTTAGACAAGCCCTAGTTTTAAGTGAAAGTTAAGATGATTCACAACACACATCAAAACTTTATAAGACAGCTAAATTTATGACATCTGTCCCCGTAGATGCCACAGCATTCTTTGGATGCATGAAAAGTTAGCATTGTTTTTATAGCTCATCAATTTACCCCTTCCTCTCCCCACAGGCACACCTAATATAGAACTGAGGTTACACAACAGCTTGGGCTTTTCTATGTAATTTTTCTTTTCCATTTAACCCCTTGAATCCAGTGATGCATTTTTTTTTTTTTCATGGTACTTCCAGATTATTTTATTCAACTTAGGGAAAGCCTAATGTTTTAAAATCTGTCATACACTAAATAAAATCATCTGGATATGGCAACAAGAAAATTAAAATGATGTCGTCAGGTTGGTTTAAACCTCTTCAGCCCAAGGGAATCTTACCTAATCTAAAAAAATATATATATATATATATATATTATGTTCCCCAGAATTAAATAAAGCATGCACCTGAGCTGTAGGGATTGCTGATATTGTTTCTATCCAGTACAGCCTACAGATATCTTACTTAAGTTGAATATTATTTCCTGGTGTTAGCCAGAATGAAATAAAAAATGTCAGTCCTCCGCATTCTGAGGGCACACATAACGGACATCCCCATGAACGGCGAAATCAGCAGATAATTGGCTGACCTCCAGAACAGTCCATGCAGTTGCAGTTTAACAATATGATTGCCTAAAAACCCTTTGCAGTGCCCCCAAACATTATTGTAAAATAAAATTTATTTGCTCAAAGTTTATTTTGAAATACCATAATAACTTGTTAAACCATCTCGAAATACACTAGACTTTTTTTTTTTGATGGATTATCAGCTCAAAAATAACTGAATTCACAAATACCAAAACTGCAAATAAGGAGGGTTGACTGTAATTGGACTGAAGGGGTTAAACAGTTTATTAGTGGTTGGCATGGTTTACTGAATTCTCTTCCCAGTGTATTTTCAGTACAGTACCTAGCTACATGAGTGTATTCATGGTACCTGAAACTTATATTAGAACACAGTAATGTGATTTGTATGATTCTTGTATAAAAGACCATAACTATTTTATCCTCATACAGTATCCTGTACTGAGTTGGTTAGAGTTCTTCATTAAAAACTGTTAGGTAAATGGAACTTTTATATGATAATACAAATATTGATACATCTGTTGCTTGAAAGAGGCCATGCCCTTCATATTAAAAAAAAAAAAAAAAAAAAAAAAAAAAAAAAAAAATGAATAGCAGTATTAATGTACTGTGAAATTGTTAGTTTTTCATCTAATTTGTGATGGAATTATTAAACCTTCAGCCCAGGACTTTATTTTTACTTGCTGTTGCCAGGGAATTTGATTTGCTTAAGATCATCCAATTAGTGAGGCTAGAGTTAATCCTCTCAGCTTGAAAAGTCTCTCCTGAGCTGAATAAAGTTACTGAGGGTAGTAAGAAAAATACAAAAGTTGTCCTTTGGCTGAAAGGGTTTTAACTACACTGCAGTGGATTTCTGGCAGAGATAGCCTTGTACCCTAGATGTGACCTTAATTCCTTCAGTCTGATGACTTACAGTACTGTACTTTTATTATTGTATACAGTTGGATGATTTAACTTAACCAAGGCGACCCCCCACCACCTGGTGGTGAAGGGAGTTAATAAGCTGTATGTTAACCTTCCTGTTTTAAAAGTCTCCCCAAAGCTGAATAAGAATTCTAGGCATTATATATATATATATATATTCATTCATTCATCATTCATTGCCAGACGCCATGTATCCCAAACGGGGTGGCCAAGGGCTTAGAGTTAATTGTTTTACAGGGAGGGACACTAATCCTCCACCAACCCTACTTGACACGTAGGGATGCCAACAGCATCTGGTGTTCCCAGGCGGTCACCCATCCAAGTACTAACCAGACCCAACGTTGCTTAATATATATATATATATGTTTATATATACAGTATATACACAGCATATTGCCAGACGCCATATCCCATAAGGGGTGGCCATTTGACTCTGAGTTATTTGTTTTACAGGGAGGGGCACTAATCCTTCACCAACCCACTTGTTGACATGGAGGGACCACGCATGGTTTGGTTATATGGTTACCACCCAGCGTTGTAAATGGTTTCTTGGCTTACAGGAAACCATTTGGCTTGTCACTCAATGTAAAGCCACCTGTAAAGGAAAGAAAAGCAATAAGAAGTGACAGGAAAGATGGGAGAAACAGGAACAGAGGGCAGGCACAGAAAAAGAATGGCAAAGGCCAAGGAAGAAGCAGGCAGCACCACACCAAGTGAGTGGATGATGGTTGCCACCACCTACCACTACATATATATATATATATATATATACACACTGTATATATATATTAAGATAGAGAGAAATAGGTACAGTGAAATGGGAAACACTTTCAGTCTGATGTTGCCTATTGTATCTCAACCTTGCTACCATCAGATAATTTTATGCATCTTACAAGACTTTATTTTTTATATTTTTTATTGTTTTAACTGAAGAGACTAAATACATCATCACCAAACATCCTTCATTAACCCCATCACTGCTAAAAGGCTTTGTACGAGAAGTTTTTTGTAAACTGAAGGAATTAATCAGCAGACAGCAAGAATGATACAAGTATGTTGTGAGGTTGAAGTGGTTCACTGAACTTGCAGTGTACATTTATAAGCATACTGTTGAGAACCAATACTGTATTGTACTTCATATATGACAGTACATGATTCTACACCACCATCACCCTTCCTCCATTTAATGCAGAAGTACTTTTCAGTGCTAAATAAAATCATCTGATGGTGGCAGAATACATTAAAGTAGGATAACATCACACACACAGGGTTAATGTGGATTATATTCACCTCCAACCACAAGACAGTAAAACTTTACTATACTGAACAAAATGAAAGAAGACTCCTCGCCCCAAATGCACTTAACCCCTGAAACACAATGGTGCATTTACTCCTAGTTCCAAAATTTTCCTCAGCTTAGAGGAGGCTTCAATCTGGAAGGGTATATACTGTACAGCCTTACCAACCCCTTAGGTGCTGCAGAGGGACACCGTCATGTGGTGGCACCAGTATAGTTGGGCAACTCCACTGTCAGGTTATATAAACATCCCTCATCTCCCTCCCTGTCCCCCAAAAGGAGGATGGTGGACTGCAGAATGAGGGCAACTTCTGCCTGCAGTCCACTAGGTTCATGTTTCAGATGTTGTGTTTTACTCACTTATTCATCCTTTTACTACCTCCAAGTAGTTATATTCAGCTTTGGGGAACCTCTTAGTGAAGCAGTAAATGAAAGCTATATCTGACCTCTCCAGTTGGAAGTCTCTCCAAAGCTGAATCAAACTGTTTGAAGGTAGCAAGAATGAATTCGTGAAGCATATTGTTGGACTGGGAGAGCATTATTATATCCATTGAGTTCAGTGAAATGCATTTGGGAGTAGCAAGAATTAAATAAGTAAAGACGTCCTTAAGCAGAAGTGAAAACTGTCTAAGAACTTATTTTTTTTATTAAACTGGACAAGATACTGTACTGTACTTATTGTTGCAGGATTTACCGTGATGGGAAACAAAATGACACTGTTCTGTTTTAAACCTTTTTAATTATAAAAACTGTGTTACTGTGGTTTATTAGATCTCTCTAGGCCTGATGCTGTACTGTCATCCTTGTACATAGTGCTATAATACAAGTGCTTATTCTTCATCATAAACACACTTTATTTACTGTACGGTACATTTGTCAGATTTGATAACTTTCAGCCATATATTAGAGGTGTTTAAGATTATTTTCCTTTACAACGGTATTATGTAATTCAATCTTGTTTGTTGCCAAGCCTTGAGAATCGAATGAATAATGAATGGTTACATGAAAGTATAATACATTCTTCTTATCATCAGCCTGTTGAGATATGTCATTGATGCATCTTTTTTTTTTTTTTTTGCTAATGTAGCACAACCATAAGTTTTCCAAAATTCAGACAGATTCAATAGAACGTTACTCAAAACGTGTACAGGATGATTACAAGAGAGTAACAGGAAGTTTACTAAAAAGATTTTGTACACTGAGGGGTTCATCAGTGTCAGTATCTGTATTATGGTATTTTTTACACATTTTATCTAGTGTATTAGTATTTTACAAAACAAATTAACAATTTCCATAAAACAGGTGCACTTCAGGGTTTCATTCTGCTTACTGTCAGATGACAATATGCAGTATAGGAAATCCATAAAAAGAAAAGGTTTAATTCATTATGACTAGTATTATTTCAAGTTGTCTGATCTACCCGAGAAGCTGAGACTTAATACCAGAGGAATTTTATTGTCTGACAATGTATTTAAGTATGAATGTGGTTAACAAAATGAGATTTTTAATCTTAAATTAAGACATTGTCTTAAAGCAGTATTATATGTTATAGATTTTAAAACTATGGCATCTGTAAGAGACATACAGTCACCCAATACAGAGGATTTATTGAAATGTGTAGAACTATATTACTGTACAATATAATAGACTGTAGCACAAATTCAAATATAGGCTGTTAAGTAGAGTACCACAAGATCTTCTGGGTAAAATAAATTACTCATATAGTAAGTTCTGCCTATTTATAATGCTTTATCAGAACGTGCATTTCATGTGCTGTACTGTGTATGTGAGTTTATGATAAATACCTGAGGTATCTAGGCACATCAGTATCATAATTTGTTTGAGGAAAAAAAAAAAAAGTTTTTAATACTGTAATCATTTATTTAATATAAATTAACTACAAATAATATTTAATTCGGCAGCTTATTATTGGTACAGTACTGGCAGTGAAGCTGTCAGAAGTACCATGTATAATTAATATGTATAGGACTCTTGTATGTGCTGTAAATGTAGTATTGCACACTCAAAATGAAAACTGTTTCAAGGTAAAAAGTTGTGAAATGTCAACCTTGATGACTTGGGTAACCATTTTTTATAAGATTTAAAATTACAGTGCAGGCAGTGTGAAAACATTACGCACCAGTAATAACATAACTTATCCCCCCATTTTGTAGTGACTGTAATATGTTGGTCATAATTATGTTGTATATATTAATGTATCGAATCCTTTTACTGACATTTTCTAGTTCACTCAAGTGGGACCAATATTTTTGTATGTAAATAAAGCCTGACTTGCTCTTAGTGCTTTTTATGTATACATATAAACAAAGGTGGTAGGTGGTGGTGACCATCATCCACTCTCTTGATGTAGTGCTGTCTGCCCTCCTCTCTTCCTATATCTCCCATCATTCCTGTCACATTTTATTACTCCTCTCTCCTTTTCAGGTGGCTTTACATTGAGTGACAAGCCTAATTGTTTCCTGTAAGAGACAGGAAACCATTTACAAGGCTGGATGGTAACCATATAACCAACCCATATGTGTTCCCTACGTGTCAACAAGTGAGTTGGTGGAGGGTTAGTGCCCCTCCCTGCAAAATAACAAACTCATAGTTAAATGGCCACCCCTTACAGGATTATGGCATCTGGCTGTAGACAGACAGTTATAAATACAATACATTAAGTAGGACATGAGTGAGACAGTTGGAAATGACACCGTTAAGGAATGTGTGCATGGGTTGAATAGGGTGGGTAGGGCAAGCAACATAGTTCCAAGAAAGATGTTAAGTAATGAAGCTGTTGATAAGGAAGAAGAGAATACAGTATTCACTAATGATGTGGTCATGCAGAGAGAATGAATAAAGGAAGAGTTGTTGCAGTTGCTGCTGTTGTGTCCTGAGGATTATGTGGATAAGAACACAGGTGGTGAAAAGGGTATATGTGAGCAAGTTTGAAGGTGGGAGGAAAAGTGGTTGACCAAGAGGAAAATTATGGTATATGAGTGTGAGTGAAAGGTACAGTATGAAAAAAAGGAAGCTATGGTTATGACAAATAGGGCAGGGTAATAACTGATTGTAGAACTGATTCCTGTGATTCCAATGAGTTACTTTAGAATTAGCTCGCAAACTTGGGAACTGATTTCCCAGTAGTGATTCTACTAATATTACAGCAGACTGAGTGAGAGTAAGCTGCTGAACACAGCCACTGACATGTCATTGCTGCTAGATTCTCATAAGAGAATCAAGTCAAATTCAGTGATGGGGTGGGGGAAGTCAGTCCTGGTTAGACAGTTGTAGGCATTACTAACATGCTGGGACTGTGAGCTGAAATGTGGATGCCCTCCAGGATGCAAGAATCAGTCCCAGGATCATAATTATTATCAGAAAATGTGTTTATCAGTCTGTTGTTATGCTTCCTTTTGAATGACTGGGACTTTTAAGGCCAGTTTGGGTGGTTAGGGTAACTCCAAGGGGATCAAGAGGTGTGACAGTGAGGGAAGTTGAGACAAAAGTCCTTTTTTCCTATGGGTTCTGTCATTATTATTACACAATACTGTTTCCATAATATGATGCAAGACTGACCAAAATGCCACACTGCAGACAAATGGATTGCACAGTTTTGACAACCAAACTGACGATTATATCTTGTGACCCAGTTCAGGGATACTGGTTTTAGTGATGTGCATAGAAGTCCTAGACACTGATCTCATTATATGTTGTGACAGAAGTAATGTGATAACCAGTTGTGCAACAAGGGGAATAAACAGTGGAAATGGCAGCAGGGTATCTGGGTGGAAAAATTTGTTCATGACGCACATCCTTTAACAAATGCAGCATTTCAATAGTGGCCTTTCATGGCAGCCTTCGATACAGGCTGACTGTTGCTGAAATACAACTCTGTCTATCTATTGCCAGATGCCATAATCCTGGAAGAGGTGGCCATTTGACTTTGAGTTATTGGTTTTATGGGGAGGGTCACTAACCCTCCACCAACCCACTTGTTGACACACAGGGAGCATGTATGGTATGGTTATATGGTTACCACCCAGCATTGTAAATGGTTTCTTGGCTTACAGGAAACCATTTGGCTTGTCACTCAATGTAAAGCCACCTGTAAAGGAAAGAAGAGCAATAAGAAGTGACAGGAAAGATGGGAGATATAGGAACAGAGGAGGGCAGGCACAGAAAAAGAATGATAAAGGATAAGGAAGAAGTAGGCAGCACTACATCAAGTGAGTGGATGATGGTCGCCACCACCTACCACCGCAGAGGCAAAGTTCAAGCCCTCTCTCAAATGGTGCAGAATATGTGGACATGTGCTGAGGACTCAGTCACTGGCCTCTAGGCTGGTGAATGGCAGCTCATATGAGTTCTAGAGGGCTTTACATTAGGATTACATCTGATTATCCAAAAAAGAGGCTGCCCTACAAAGATGTGGGAGGAAGGGTGGCTGAAGCAGTAAATCCCAAGTTATTCTGATTGTATTACCATAATGTGGTATGTGTCCCTCTTGATCTGAAAGAGCTGTGGAATCAGTCACTAGTCTAATTCATCAAATATTACTCGGGTGGAGCCAGGAGAGGTGGCTATGGTACCTGATTATGACAGAAAATGACCCACACAGTGAGTCATTTCAATCCAGGATTGAACTGGCATGCAAATACTGTATTAATTTTTCTCTCAAGAATAAAATTACCTAATTCTATACTACAGTATCATATGGAAAATTTTGATGAATGTAAAACAAGCAAAATCCTTGATTTATGGCTGTCTTCATATGTTTCCTCAAACTTTATGAAAAACTATATGTATCAAAATTTGTATCTTATCAGACTGTGTTAATCAGATGTTACTGTATTTCTAATTTTCTAGTGAACTTAAGAAATTGGCAGCCATGTTTAGTTTGTCAGCTGCTCAAAAATGACCTCTTGGAAAACATTTGTTTAATGATTCTGAAGGATGTTAAGAATATAGTACTGTACATTGAGTACTAGAAAATTCAAAGTTTTCTGGAAAAAAAAAAAAAAATAGGCTCAAAAACTAGTGATACATTTTGCCATCTCTAAGACCTATCCTGTGCAGCCTGTTCCTTGTACCCCACCACACAACACCAATCAAGGTTTGGGGGTAGGCGAGAAGCTTAATTTATAAGGTACAGTAGCCTATAAACGAACATGTGTATTGTACAAAATAACGTTACTAACAGGTAAATGCATAATTTGTCATTTAAGGGTATGTCTAATTTATCTCAACCCTTATGGTATTTCCCAACCGTAAGCATTTATTGTTCATTATATATATATATATATATATATATATATATATATATATATATATATATATATATATATATATATATATATATATATATATATATTTGTGTGTGTGTGTGTGTGTGTTTTATGTGTGTGGTAGAAAGATAAACAGTTATCTCAACACTGGCCAATGCAGGTCAGTTGAAGATAAAACTTAATTAATCCAATCATTTAAGACCATCCAAGGCCCTGGGGACCAGGGTGGTGTTTAGTATTATACTTCCCCCACATCTTGCAATCCCCCGGGCTCCAGGCCTCCAGCGGCTCATCCTGACGACAGTCGTGGTGTGTTCTTTGAATGGACGTGTTGTTTTTTCCTAAACTGCCATTATCCAGCAACGAGGACGAGTACTTCTGCTTCACACCTTGTAGTAGTTACAGGCTGTGAGGAGTGTCAACTGGGGAGCACTTGGTTCAGGTATGAGCCTGCTTAATTTGATTTAGTATGCGGGGAGAAGTTAGTTATGGCAGAGTGAAAACTGTTGAAAAAGGAAAGGAAAACAAATAAAGGTATGGATGAGAAGGAGGTTAAGGAGGGATGATCATACAGTAAAGTGGAGAGAGGCAGCAGCAGGTGTCAGAAGAGAAAAACATAGGGTGCGAAAGGAACAGGTATAGTACTGACATGAAGAAATAGAAAGAGAGAGAGTAGGATACAGTTATGGAAGGGAAGAGTGAATGGCAGAAATAAAGAGGGAGCCGATGTGTAGGCTAAGCATAGAGGGGAAGATGGAAGAAGATCAAGACTGAATTATATGGTTAAAAAGACGAAGTTGAAAGGACTGGAGAAATATATAGGTATGGTAAGGGAGGAGGCATATGTGTGGCCTTCAGTGTTAACACCCCCCCTTGCCGCCCTCCTCTCCAGTGATCCCAGTCCTTCTCTCCCCTACCCCGACTCCAGCTTTAACATGATCAATCCTGCGTTCTACACATTTATTATCCCCGCTAACGAACTTGGAGGAGGTTATGTATTTATCAATGTTTGTTTGTCCACGCTGTATCTCCAAAAGTTCTCGATTAATTTCAATGAAATTTTTTCGGAAGGGTGGGCCATGGGCCAAGAAAGAATTGATTAAATTTTAGGGCGGAACCTGATCTACTGTAGATCCGGATCCGGGTCCTGTAGTGGCACTGGCGGAAGTATGCGCTCTTTGAGTGCTTTCTAGTTGCTGAGTGTGGTATTGTGAGCCAGGGTAACTTAAACACTGGAGTGATGTGATGTCTGGGTGGTGGTGCTTGTCATGATGGTGTTTAGGTTGTGGTTGTGATGGTAACGGTGGTGATGATGGTATGTGAGTGGTGGTGATAATATTGTGTATGTGGTTTTGATGGTAGTGGTATTACTATCTGCTTGGTGTGTGTGTGTGTGTGTGTGTGTGTGTGTGTGTGTGTGTGTGTGTGTGTGTGGTGATACTGACTTTAGGGCAGTGTTGATGTCTGAGCTGTGGTGGTGATGGTGGTGTTCGGTTGCTGGTGGTCATGGGTGTTTGCGTGGTAATGATGGTGGTTGTGGCAGTTGTGTTGGTCGTGGTGGTGCGGTATCTGGGTGGTGAGTTGATGTTTCGGTGGTGGTGATGATGATGGTGGTGTCTGGGTGATTGCGGTGCATGGTAATGGTCCTGGGTAGTGGTGGTATCTTGTCTGGATGATTGCGGCGATTGTGCCTTCATGGGTAGTGGTGGTGTTTGGGTGGTTGTGGTGATGTTGTTGGTGGTGGTTGGATGGGTGGTGGTGGTGTAAGAGGTGATGATGGTGGTAGTGGTGATTGGAGTGACATGGGGCCAAGGCCTTGTACAGCACTCGGGAGGGGGGGGGGGCTCAACCACATTTACCAAGTGGTCCGAGTTTGGGCTGAGACTACTAGTCATGCATATTTCCGATACACAGCTCATCCTCTTGGGGGCTATTCCTCCTTCTTTTCCATGCATTTTGCCATGTTGAAGGATCCTTCTCCGACTTTGAAGAGATTCTATTTGCTACAGGAAGGCGGCTGCATGCTTGTGGTCGATGGGTCAGCTGGACCAGACAGACCGGGGTAAAGCAAGAACAACTCTGGTGATATTATTATTATTATTATTATTATTATTATTATTACGGTAAGTGGTAGGTGGTGGCGACCATCATCCACACACTTGATGTAGTGCTGCCTACTTCTTCCTTAGCCTTTATCATTCTTTTTCTGTGCCTGCCCTCCTCTCTTCCAATTTCTCCCATCTTTCCCGTCACTTCTTATTGCTTTTCTTTCCGTTACAGGTAAGGGGGAAGACAGGGCCTGGGGACAAGCCAAATGGTTTCCTGTAAGCCAAGAAACCATTTACAACGCTGGGTGGTAACCATATAACCAAACCATACGTGCTCCCTACGTGTCAACAAATGGGTTGGTGGAGGGTTAGTGCCCCTCCCTGTAAGACAAATAACTCAGAGTCAAATGACCACCCCTTACGGGATTATGGCGTCTGGCAATAGATAGATATTATTAATATTATTATTATTATTATTATTATTATTATTATTGTTATCAGTTTAGTTTACTATTGCTATATCCAGACGATATAGTTCGGTCTAAGAGCAGTTTTTCGAATAAGAGGGACTAGGTATAGCGTTCCTTGATCCCTGTAGTATTAGGGACCCATCCTAACTTTAATGAAATCGTCTGATGATTGCCCTAGAAGATGAAAAATGTCACTGGAGTGATTTAAACACGTCCCCGTATAGCGCTGTCTCTTACCTCGTTGTTGTGGCCTCCTGTCTCTTACTTTGTTGCTGTGGCCTCATGCTTATCTGAAACATGAACCCGGTGGACTGCAGGAAAAAGTTGCCCTCCTACGTACCATTCTTCATTCGGGGGATAGGGAGGAGGCTGAGGGACATCCGTAAGATCAGGCAACATAGCCAGCTGGTCATATCGGTGCCACCACATGAAGGCGTCCCTTTCCAGCACTTCTCATACCTTAACCTCTTCATTATGGTGGTGATTTAGTGTAGTTTTTTACATGTCTGGTGGTGACTATTCACCTTGGGAATGACCTGCCCCCACCCCCCCTTCTGTGTGTGTGTGTGTGTGTGTGTGTGTGTGTGTGTGTGTGTGTGTGTGATCAGCAAGATGACATCAGATGTTGAGATAAGGTGGAGTGCCAGATAACAGATAAGGATATTTTCCCCGCCTTGCTCTACATACCCAGATGAAAGCGGGGAAGTTAGTGACAACACCCTAGGCTGCTTCAGGTGAGTTCGAATTTGCTATCCCCTTATTATTTATTATTTATTTTTTTACGATAACGGTTTGTGTATTTGATTCTTTCTACCGGCTAACAATTTTATGTAGAGTTAGATGGATAATTGAGGAGAGGCGGATAGTTTGGAACTCTACGTATATCACGCTTGTTACAGAAGTTTTGTGTCGCTAGCTATGTCCTGCTGTACTGTGATGTTTGGTTTGTTTCAATCTTCAAACGGTTTTATTTAGGGTAAAGCAAGGGAAGAGGTGGATAGTCAGCCTTTCCATTAATAACGCTGATAGAGATGAGTCATGGTGTCGCGAACCAGTCCTTATTTGTACGATGAGGGCATATATATATTCCGTCCTTAATGTCACCTAACGACTTTATTTGTAGTTACGAGGTTAGTGAGAAGAGCCGATTATTATTTTCATTATTATTATTATTATTATTATTATTTTCCCTGATACACACCTGTTCCTGTGAGTCCTTGCGCCCTTTGAACCCCTGAATTAAGCATTCAACCTGGCGATATTATCAAGGTCCAGCTGTGACTCGCCATTGACACCATCCCTTACCCAGCCAGTCTAGGCTAATCCTTTCACCGCTCCATCTATTTCGACTCTCTCTTCCCTCCCTTGAAGTGGTGGGTGAAATCTTTGACCTGCGCCTTCGCACATCCATTACCGCCTCACATTCAGCGCCCATTTTTACCTACCCCGCCACCCGCCACCATCAAAGTCTCTCCCGCCCACTCCACTCCACCCAGCCAACCCTTTTCCACACACACCGCAACTCAGCCAGGAGACAGGGCGTGTGTGCTGGGCATTCCCCAGGCCCTGTCTTCCCCCTTACCTTATTCAAGACAACCACCACCAACCGGGCTACAGCAAGGCCCGGTCTCCTCGAATGAGGAGAAAATCAACAACAACAACAAACCCTTTTCACTTTCCCACCCTGGTATAACTTCCCTCACCTTCCCACCCTCAACCTAACGCTGCCACCCTAACCAAACCTACGCCGTCTAACCTTACTAACCTTGTATTATTTTCCCTTCATATCTAAACCACAGCACTTAACCTCCACAGCAAATCGTTCTGAAGGTGTTAAGGTAAGTAAAGTTGTGAGATTACACGAGAATAACAACTTCGTAGCTTTTTAAAGGCTGTGAGGTTAGGAAGGTGGTGAAGAAGGTGTTGTGCTTAGGAAGGAAGTTTGGAAAATGGTTAGGTTAGAAGGGTGATGAGGTTAGGAAGTTGGTGAAGTTGGGAAAGTGGTGAGGTTAGGAAGTGTAAGGTGGTAAGGCTTGGATGGTTAAGTCTGGCACTCAGTAGGAATCTTATCCTAAAAGAGGAAGATTAGATTAGGTTCGATGAATAGGATGAATGTGCTTTATCGACCGGCTTGCATGCACTAACATGCCGGCCTGCATTAAATAAAAAATTTACCGGTATTGTATAGACCTTGCTTCATTGTACATGTTCTGGTCGTGTTTTGTTGATCCCAAGCCTCGTAAGCACGGTGACATCCCACGTATTATTTATTTATTTTGTTATTGTTTTTAATGTCAGATAATTTTATTTCAGAAGTGTTCTTTAGTGGTGAGGACGTTAATGAAGGCTTTATTTAACCATGACAGTTAGAAATCTTGCTTAAATTCATTAATAATCGTTTTGATAAAATAGTAAAGACGTTATCATAGTGAAGGAAATAACCGGAGTTCCCCCTTCCCACTTTCTCATTGAGTGTGTAGGATGAGAAGTGCAAGTTTTTTTAAGGCATCATAGTTAGGTAAGCGGCCATATATATATATATATATATATATATATATATATATATATATATATATAGAACAAAGCATCATTCAGAAATTGATCCATTATTAAGTCACGCAGGAAAGTACTATGCTGTTCGAGGTCTGTCCTGACAATGATACGGTTGTGAAACAGGTGCATGGCCGACGAACACTGTCTTGTATTAGCTCTGGCTCCTATGACTCTTCCTGAGCAGAATAAAACCATCCACTCTTAGCTGTAATGAGAGTGACAGGAAATATTCGTGTAAGAGAAACGAGAGGGAATATTCGTGATGGTATTAACGCTCCTGGACATTTGTGACTCACTCGAACTTTTTTATTTTTTTTGCGTTTTCATCTTTGACTTGTTATCATTGTAGCCTACAAGGTTCCTTTGCTGCCACATTCTGGAGATTGTGTATCAGCCAGTGTGCGTTGGGCACTGATTAGTGCACTTCTTATCATCTTACCTTAAATGCCAGCACTGAACGAAAGGATGTATCTAATGGATTTTTTTTTCTAATACCTTCTCTATGAGCAGTTTCCCATGTTAAAAAAAAAATAATAATAATAATCTGGCGGTAGTAAGAAGTAGATGTAAAAGTTATCCTACTGAAAGGGTTAATGAATATTGAATTTAACATTCACTGTCTCTACTGTTGGCTATAAGCAATTGCAATATATATATATATATATATATATATATATATATATATATATATATGTATATATATATATATATATATATATATATATATATATATATATATATATATATATATATATATATGGGGGGGTGGATGTGGGTGTGTGTGTGCGTATGTATGTATTTATACCAGAGGAATTTCAGGCGTACTATGAGGTTATAGCTGAATCGATTAGTCACAAAGTAAAAGAAGAACGTGGTAAGGGATATACTGTACAGCGACATGCCTTCATCCTCAGATGACCTCATTCTCAGCTTGACTTGGGAATTCATAAAGGAACTTAATCAGTTTTTTCGATAAACATCTTCATAATAATAATAATAATAATAATAATAATAATAATAATAATTTTGTCTGGACGAATTTTGCATTATAATAATTTTCTCGACGTATTTTCCGTATTAACATTCTTGTGTGGCCGTCAAGTGTATGGTAACTGTATTAATGAAGACGAATGTATGAGGTTTGTGAACATGGTACAGTCGTCGGGAAAAATTACCTCAAGATCTGGAGTGGTACGAGCCAGCAATTTGATAACACAATATGGCTGGGAGTTGACAGATGTTCTCTAAGCGACCTTTATTGTTTGATGACCGACTTAGATAAATTTCTTGCATGTATAAGACTAAGGCTAATTTAATACGTGAAATCTTGTAATGCATTTCTGTGGTCGATTGTACCTCTTAGCGTTCTTAGCAGACTTCATTCCAGCTTTGTGACCCGGCCGTATTTTCAAGTAGTTGACTAGCAAAATCAACAAGGTTACTAATGAAGAGGTGTTAGATTACCTCCTTGACTCCTGAATATAGGGTTTCCTCTGACACGATATTTCTCCCTTTACAGCCTCTGCCCACTCTCATCCCGAGTGATCCCAAGCCGCAGCCATGGTGTTCCGCCAGTGCTTCTGTGACCCCTATAAACTAACTTACTGGTCCGCCATCTTTACAGCCGTGAGTATGAAAGGGTAACTTCGGATATATTATTAAAATGGGGTATGTGAAGGAGTAAACAAGCCTTATTTATTTATTATTTTGTATGATAATTTTTAGAACTGTAATTACTGTGATCCTCCTATTGCCCACATTCGAGAGAGGACATGCTCTATCACCTTCAAAAAGTTTTTTAAAATCGAGCGGTTAGACAAAGCCTTCATTAACCTATTCACAGCGAGGGAGCTCTCCTACACTTTATCTGTTAGCAGTAAGAACAATACGGATATATCTGTCAGCGAAGTGGGGGTGTTAAGGCTGCAATGGAAGATAGAGTTGCTGTGCTTATGGAAGATGAAGTAATGAATGATGCTCCATTTTAGTCACACTGATCTTTGTTTGGTATTAGAGTCCACACACACACACACACACACACACACACACCAGATAGCATTCCTGATCTGTCCTGAATTCAAATGCGTGTGTGTTTTTATAATGTTTGTGAATGTAGGTGTATATGTTCGTGTTTTGTGGATCATTATGTTTATATATTTATATCTATGTATCTATCTATCTGTCTGTCTATCTGCGTGTGTGTGTGTGTGTGTGTGTGTGTGTGTGCATATATAAGTACGCAAGACTGCAGGTGGGCTACAGTACTATATTTCTGGTGACAGGAGGCATCGTAGCAACTCATCCATAGCGATTTATTTTGCCAACTGCACGGTACTTTTATTTTGTACGTAATTTATATAATTCTGAATCTCGCAGAGTGTATCAGACAAGAACATTATAAAAGTACACTAAATAGATCGTTGAGGATGAGGCGCTACGATTTCCATAGGGTTCTAGAATACGAACCATGAGGATAAGAGGATATAAAATTGTAAATGGCAGAATAAATTGCCGAGAGAAAGGTGCCACGAAACGAAACCCATAACCTGGCAAAAAAGGGGGATGGCAGGCGACCCCCAATCCCAACGCCCACCTAAACGCTGCCCCTTAAGACAGATAGAGGCCGCGTTTCATGGTGACTAAGGGCAAGTGAAGTGTGTTTATTTATCACACGTTTGTCACGGTAGAAACACAAGGTGATGATGATAACGAAGGAGCTGTTGTATGAGAGAGAGAGAGAGAGAGAGAGAGAGAGAGAGAGAGAGAGAGAGAGAGAGAGAGAGACTTAAGAGCTGACTGTGAGTGTTTGGCCTTAAATATGAGGCTTAATTTTCCTGTGTTTAAAGATTTTTTCATTTTTATTTATTAACTGGTAGAGATACCTGGCATTGCCCGGGTCAGAAAAGCGAATATTCTGCTCTTACTTGTTCTAGTTCAATCTTTCTTACAACTCCAGAAAGACCAGGAACCTCTTATGCTTTTGAAGAGGGATTAGAAACGGTCCAGGAAATTTCTGTTTCAGCTTTCGCAAACTAGCGCACCTGTTTACTATTACCGGTGACCTCAAATGACCTCGGAGGTCAGCCTCACATAGCCTATGTCCGAACGGGAGTTCGTGTGAGTCTCCATGCCAAAAATTGGGCTGCTGGGTCCAGCCGTTCGAGTGTATACTACCAGTGACCTCAAATGACCTCGGAGGTCAACCTTACATAGCCTATGTCCGAACTGAAGGTCATGTGGGTCTCCATGCCAAAAATTGGGCTGCAGGGGTACTGGGCGTTGCCCGGGCCAATAAGGCGAACACAACCGGTGACCTCAAATGACCCAGATCTGAATTTTAACCCCCCTAAAACCATCCTTGGGTCAACCTGATTAAGATTATATATATATATATATATATATATATATATATATATATATATATATATATATATATATATATATATATGGGTGTTTGGGTCTCTGGCCCTTGGCTTAGGCGTGATTTAAGGTGAAACTAACAAACAACGCGGCTTTTTTATGTATATAGATTTATTTAATATAGTTATTCTTTCTGCTGTTATCGTGGCATTCAGGTTTACAAGATGCCTTTGCGTGGCATTGTAGGTGGGTTAATGAAGGCTGCTTTGAACCTCTCCAGGTAAATTCCTCCCCTAAAATGAAAAAAAAAAAAATCGTCTGTCAACCCTTCAAACCACTTCCAGACGATTTTATTCAGCAGATTTTTATATAACTCTAGGACTCAACGCATTAGCGAAGGCTGCATCTAACCCAAATATTTGTAAGAAAATCTCGTGGTAAAGAGTTTAATAAAGAAGTTAATGAAAGCAGCATCTAACTCAAAAAGTAATAAGGATCTCTTGTTTGAAGGATTCAGTGAAGGAATAAATGAATAAATAAACAAATAAATGAAAAATAAATAAATAAATAAAATTATCTAACCCAAAACACAATAAGCATTAATAACCGTAGAATGCTTAATAAAACTTGTCACCCGTCCAGCAGACCACTCCTCTAACCACCTGACCACCTTGTGACGCAGATCGAGGCGGTGGCTTTTGGAACTCTGAACATCGTGCTGATCTGTATGTACAAGTGCGTCCTTGAACCGCCAGAGGAACTACATTTCAGCTTTGACTGGTTTTGGGCTTGGTATTTCTATGGTAAGGAGGGATGGGGTTTGTTTGAGTGTTATTGTTACTGTGGTAATGTTATTATTTTTATTATTATTATTATTATTATTATTACTATTACAACAACAACAACAACTACTACTACTACTACTACTACCACCACCACCACCACTAAAATATTTCCGCGCAACAGATGACGATGCGTGCGCCGCCAAGGAGGGGTACACCCCCCCCGAGTGGGCAAGAAACGCAACCTACACCATCAACCCCCGCCCCTCACAGACCACACCAGAGGCCAACTATCACTACCAGATCGCCTACCTTTCTCTACATGCCGCTTGGTTCCTCTCGGCCTTCATTCTTATGTATGGTAGGTTCATCATCATTCTCTCTCTCTCTCTCTCTCTTAGCATTTATCCCCATGTACATAGTGGGAGGAGCCTTTGTGGTACAGTGGTAAAGTGTGCGTTTTCGTACACTGGAGAGCGAGGGTTCGCGCCCCGCCAGGGTACTAAACTTTGGAAGCGTTCTCCCGGCCATGTACTGCATTGACGGACTCAAGGGGTTCTGTGGTTGAACCAGTGTCGCATACTGTAAAGTATGTTTGCACCCAGTCGGCTTGCGCGGGCCGATTACAGTTGGTTCACAGACTACATACACATCCAAAGCCACTAAAACACTACAATCACACTTACAAGCACTTCTCACCCTACATACAATCTCTACTAGACAGTCTAAGCCACTTGGTAGAGATACATTGGCTGTATCGTCTCAACTTCGGTCGGGATAGGCCGGTCCTGCGGTGGATACTCAAACGGCTCATGATGATGATGATACAGTGGCAGAGGCAGCGTCGTGGCATCTCATCCTAAGCAAGGTGTTTTGCATATTGCCCCTTAACATTCACTCGTGTGCTGTTTATTTTGCTTTACTATCAACGCAGCTCGCATTAGTAACGTGCAAAAGGATGTTAAGGTGAAATAGAATAAATCGCTGGGGAATGGGTGTCACGCAAGATCCCAAAGCCATTTGCAGTACGGAGAGAGACGATGAAAAGGAAGGATGATTTTTGATGTTCGGAGTGGATTCTCGTAGTGAAGGGGTTGAAAAAGGCTATGTCCAACCTTTTCAGTCCTAGGGCGGTATTCTAGTACGGTTAGGAAGCGTGCTAACACCTCTTCCTTGCCGATTTGTTTCAGATTCTGCTCAATTACATTATTCTGGTGTGTTGTTCATCCAGTCTGTGTCGATATTGAAAAGACATAAGATGCACACCAGGGGAAGTTAGTGAGTAGTTTGGAAAATAAATCGTTAAGGAAGAGGTGTTAGGGAGCTTCCTTATACCCAACGATAATACAGACCCTAGTCTGTCCTGACCTGACTACACGAGGAAAGAGCAAGAATAAATCAGAAAATGGCGTCATCGTAATGAAGGGGTTAAGTGTAAAATAAACGCAATGGAATAGTAGAACTTTGTGCCGGCATGTAAATTTGTGGACATAAATACTGCATCACCCCGTAACGATAAACGAAGAGACGGTGAGCAGTGACCTTTGAAACTCCGTGATGTGATCTTCAGGAGCCCGGTAAAGTTTACTGATTATTATGGAAGAGTTTCATGATTGTGCGACTGGAAAGTAGAACTGACACATATATGACGCTCTTGAACAATATTCTGAAAAGTTTCGCGGCATCTGATCGTAACACTAGGTCTCGTGATTTGTTGTAATTTAGGGTACTTTTATTTTTATGTATTTATTATTTATTTGTTTTTTGTTTACTTATTTTGTCTTCAGTTGTATGAGATAATCTTTCCTCCTAACTCTTTCTCTTCCTCCTCATTACAGGGAATGCAAGGAAGCTAACGATGTACTACATTCCCTGGCTCTTGATTAGTCTCGCCCTCCTCATTATGGACGTGGTCATAGCCTCATTCTACATCACCGACATTGTGGTGAGTAGATGTGGTATATTCGTGGACTGAGCTGAGGGTAGGTTAGGTTAGATATAGATTTGGTAGTAGCCTAAAGTATATCAGACTACTTATAATTAACTTTTTTTTTTTTTGAAAACCTGAGAACTTATATTCCATATCAGTCTATCTACCGCCTGGCTGTGCTGTTTGGCTTTGGCGAGACTTTTATGGTGGAGAGTTAAATGGACGTTGTTTCGTAACCCCTTGACTGCAAGAGGTTTTTCGCGATGTTGTACAAAATCTATGGAGGTGGTGATGGTTATAGGTGGTAGTAATAGTAGAGTGGGTGGTATTATAGGTGGTAATAGTAGTAGTATAGGTAGTAGTAGTAGTAATAGTAATAGTACTAACCCCAGCTCCATTTGAAATGTGAACCCGGTGGGTTTCAGGTTGAAGTTTTCCTTGTCCGGCAGTCTACCATCCACCTTTCGGAGAATAGTGAACTGGCTGAGGGACGTTTGTATAACCAGGCAGTTGAGCGACTTGGTTATATTGTTGCCAACACATGAAGGTGTCCCTCTCCAGCATGCATCGAGAGGTTAAAGTAAAACATAAAAAGACATCATAGTTACGAGGGTAATTTATCCCCCGCCCCCTACGGGAGACGGTGACGGAACAAGGAACGGAACAGAGGAAAATATGGCTCTGCATCCTTCCCATAGCACTTCGTAACAAGCATCATTCTGGGGTTAATCTGTCGTTACATCCCAGCATTCAAATTAAAGAGGTGGCAGTTTTAGGCCACGTTAAAATGAAGAGAGTATATCACGAGTAAAATAAACAAAATGTCATCCAAACTGACTTTCTTCATGTTCTCAACCTATCCCATCAACAGCGCTTCTTCGTGACTAGCATCATATTCTAACATTAATCTTTTGTAATGTATAAGTAGTCAGATTTCGCAGTTTTAGGGCAAGGTTTGTACTGTATAATCTTTCCTCCTCCTCCTCCTCCTCCTCCTTCTTGGCAGACGGTGACGGAACAAGGAACAGGTTACCGCAGCGCCATGTTCTGGACTTTGACCATGTACTGGCGGATCTTCATCATCTGGTTCATCAATCTCAACAAATTCGCCACCGCCTGCAATGCCTTCAGCAAGACCCACCACAAGAGATCCAAGCAGGCGAGGCAGCAGCAGGTGAGATATTTACCACCTTCAGGAACATTAACGTACTGTAATGTGTGTGTGTGTGTGTGTGTGTGTGTGTGTGTGTAAGAGAGAGACAGTCAGACAATTTCATTCTGTTTTATTTCATAGGAGCCTGCGAGTGTTGATTTCTGCCGCATTATAAGTATCTGGTAACGCATTGCAATCGTGCCCAACACATATCCTTTCAAATCATCAGATCCCTTCGAATCAATCCTTTCTGATCCCCAAATCCCTTCTAACCCTACACACGAATAACGTTATATGTGTCTCATTTCAGAGCTGGAGAGGGACGCCTTCACGTGGTGGCACCAATATAACCAGTTCTGCTCTGGTTTTTGATTATACAAACGTCCCTCTGTTCTCCCGTAACTCTAAAATGGAGGATGCTGGATTGCAGAAGAGTAACTTAAACCTGCAGTCATCGGGTTCCCATTTCAGATGACTTGGGTCCTCGGTTGTAGCAACAGAAAATGGATGATATAATTATACTTACATTCTAAAATTGCGTTAATACAGTGTTCGTACCGGCATGTGGGTAAATGTTAAAGGTTCATAGTGACTAGAAAAAAAAAAATGTGGGGAAAAAATTGGGAAAGAGATTATTATTATTGTTGCTGTTGTTGTTTCTTTACACTTAGGGACTACACAGGGTATAATTCATGTGACAATAACGTTTGGGACTACTCGGGACATAATTCAGACTACTTATAATTAAGTACCATATAGAGCTGCACAAATCATGGTAATTCCCCTCTAACAGTGATTATTCCTCGTCCCCCAGGCGCATGAGCAGAGGGTCGACGACATGGCTAAGAGGTTGGCGGCGGCGGAGGCGGCGGCAGCACGGGCAACTCAAGGAGCCCGACACTAAAAGCGGGGACGAGAGGACGGTGCGGAGAGAGAGAGAGGGGGGAGGGGGGAAGTCGCTCCTCTTGATTCCCTCTCCATCTGCTTTGAAAATTAATGTAGGCAGTTCTTCACTACTATGATGTATTTTTTCTTATATTTTATCTACAGACGAGTTTATTGATTTAGGAGAGACTTTTGAACTTGAGATGTCAGCTACAGCCTTTATTAACTCCTTCAGTACTAGAGGCCCATTTCTAAGGTGAATAAAATCGTCTGGTCGTAGCGAGAGCGAATTCAAAATTAATTTGATTTAAGGGGATAATCCTCATCTAAGACAGATGACACAAGAAGAAGAAGAATTAGAATGAGGAGGAGGAGAAGAAGAAAAATGTGCAGTCTTTTTTAGTCCAGCATGGCGTAGGTCGAGTTAGGAACGGGTCTGTAGGGAAGAGGTGGGGTGTGTGTGAGATGGATGGTGTCGTGTGTGTGTGTGTATGTGTGTGTGTGTGTTTGGAGTCTGTAGTTTGATCGGTGGCCAAATAAATTAATCAGTGGCAGGTATTTCAGATTCACCAGTCCGAATTTCAGTCCACTGAGAGAGAAGGAGGAGAGTAGACTGGACTTTTGTGGATGGCTGTACCAGGATTCGTATTCGCTTCAGTTCGAGTTCGTTATTTCTATTTTTACTCCTGTTCCTCTAGAATATGTTTTTGTTCAGTTTAGTGGGAGATATCTTTCACTGAAGGAGTTAATGAAGCTTGTATATCTAATTTCGTCAGTTTGAAAGTCAGTCGTAAAGCTGAATAAAATCGTCTCGAGGTAGAAATAAAAAAGAGCAGTCCCACTGAAGGAGTTAAATTGCTTATCAGAGCTTTATATATTCACTAATTATAGTAGGTAATTATCTTTTAATACGGCTCAGATTATTGCTTTTGTATCCTCTATTTTATCCATATGGTGTTCTTAGGCTTAATGTACTTGGTTTTCACTCCCCTGTGTGTGTGTGTGTGTGTGTGTGTGTGTGTGTGTGTGTGTGTGTGTGTGTGTGTGTGTGTGTGAAGATTGTATAGTTCACTAGGTAATCTGATGACAGCCTTTCCTTCACATGTGTTTTCCTGCCTTGAATATTGCCCATCCCATTTATGATAGTGGGAAGTGGAGTTAGGACGTTGATGGTGATGCCAAATTACTGATATATGAAAAAAAAGTAAGTTTGGAAGAGATTATTCGGATGGGAGGAATTAGAATTATCCTTCATTTATCCCTTCAGTTCGAGAAAGCTTTCCTGAGTTGGGTAAAATCCCCTGGAAGTAACAAGAGAGAGAGAAAGAAAATCGTTTGTAGGCAGCAAGTATGGAGTAATAATGGCATCCTCGGGCTGAAGGAAGTAAATAATAACTAGGGTTACCTATATTAATACTTTGAGTTCTCAGTCCACTTTCACTTGCACTAAAGCTGCCAATTCTGTCTGAAATGCTGAACTGTAACAAGAAATTGACAATATGTCACGAATCAGTGCTATGAAAAGAATAGAGTCTTAACAAATGAGATTAAGTTGCAAATGGAAAATCTGCACTAAGTTAAGGTGGACGAACCACTTTATTTACCCATTTATATTTCTTTTATATAACCTGAAATAAAGATGTACAATATTGTCTGTCTTACTTCCGTCACAATCAGTTTCAAGGGGCTTTCATCAGAATTATATTCGGTGTACTATCGGCAGCCAAAGTCCTGTCGCCTCTCGTGCTTTTCTGTCCGTAGGCTTTGAAAAAATCTAGAGCAGACAACAGAGATGGTACTATCTTGTCAGGGCCGGATTACCAGGTATAGGCAAAATGGGCAACTGCCTACCAGGCCACGGCCTGTCACAGGCCATCCAAACTCCCAGAGGGAAATAAATGTACGCTTTGGGTGTCCAAAGAAGGGCCATCACCCATCAGGCCATTATAGGTCATGCCAAAATTTTACTAGAAATAACAGAAAAAAAGAATCTGTTTGTTGGAGGCCAACCGTCTGCTTTGCCTACCAAGCCACAGTAGGGTTAATCCGGCTCTGTATCTTGTGGCCAAATAGTCCTCTTGTGTCAGTTACTCCGGATTCACCAGACTGATCGTCAACGTCCAAAGAGAGAAGTAGAAGAGGCGACACAACTTTTGTTCCCAGTAATACATTCTACCAAATCACTCAACAAGCCATTATACACGTTTACAGTCAAACAGTCTCAGGAACTACATTTACAAATTTCTGATGTCCGATGATGTATTAAATTTGTTATCTCTATCTCCATGCTGCTGTATGCATCTTTCTAAAGATCTCTTCTGGACTTTCGCGGGTTAATGAGGGTTATATCTACCTTCTAGTTAAAACAGTTTCATAAGTTTAACATCTAGAGATAGCAAGAATAAAACACTTACGCGTTCTCAAGAGGTAACGTTTGTGTAGATCGCCGGATGTGTTAGGCTCCTCTGTTACCTAATCGCTTCGGCAGTAATTGAAACCACATCGATGTGGAGATATTGACTAGAACAATACCTCCTGGGCTACAGCACTCCTCTCTTCCCACAATACGTCCACTACGAGAAGCGCTGGTACGCAAAGCAGTCGTCCTTTGTTAGTTTGTTGTCATTTTCGTAGCTTTTTGCCATTGACGTTCTCCCACGCAGGTCAGTGTGATTCCATTTTTGTGCAGTGTCTTCGCTGCAGTTACTGCCCAGGATGACTGCTGCTATATTTCTCCGTGCCGTGATCCCTATGGAAGGTCAGCATGATGTGTTTGAGGTGTGAGTTTCTTTGGAGCAGGCGCTTCCCATCCCCTCTCTCTTACTTCCTGAGTGTTTGATGTTTTGAGAGTTTCTTTTTTTAGCAAGCCCCTCCCACACTCCCCTCTCTTCTTGAGGAATTGGAATCAGTAGTCTTCTCGTTTAGGGTTGCTTGGGCTTATGTGTACCATTTTAATGTGTCCAAGGAAAATGGTGTTTCGCCAGCTCGTAGTTTCCCTTTTACCTTCTTGTTCGGATGTCCCATTAATTTTGGAGGATGTGTTTACATATCTACTGTTCAGCCAATGCGTTCCTGACTGAATAACAAGGCTTCTGATAGGGCTTTAGTGTTTCCAGCAATTCTAAGAGCATAATATAAAATTACTACTAACAGTGCTTCCAACATTGGATGTAACTTTTTAATAATGCTTGCTTTCTAATAATACTTCAAACAGCTTCCAAAAATGCTTTTTAAAACTGGTTTAAAAGTGCTTCAACCTCAGCTGACTGGTAAGGTAAGGATTGGAAGCCCGTGAATCCAAGTCTTTACCAAAATAAAACTGAACGCACGCAGGTGTAAACACATTCCTTGACGGTCATTAATGGAACACTGTAAAGGTTAGGTTCTTTCATCCTGTAACCTACATTACAGTGTAGTCAGCAGCGATACAGAAGGCACCCAGATTCAGTCATTGTCGCATGCTTCAAATTAATACAGAAAATAAAGAGGGGGGGGGGCTTGTCCAAACCTTTGTGCCCTCATTTTTGGCACCAGTTTTTGCAGCCTTCAGACGATTTTATTCAATTGAGGTGTAATGAAAAATTGTAACTCTACACTTCAAATTATCTCTCCAAAGCTTAACAAGATCGTCTGGAGGCAGCAGGAATGAACTAAGACGTCGTTGTAGTGAAGTTACCAGTTAATCTTCCGTTCCATTTCTTTTTCCTTAGAGAGAGAAAATGAAGGCTTAAGATTAATGTTTATCGACTTCAAGGTCATAATGACAGTTTTTATGAAGTCACAATCTTCCCCCTTAAAACGAGAATCAGCTGTAGAATTTTGACTCAGGCGCACAGCAGGATGAACGAGGACATAAGGAAAACATACGTTGTCCAAGAGTTTGACGTTTTCTTGTGTTTATGTTGATGCTTGGGAGGACTGTTGAGCCATACAGTAGGGGAGGACTCTCTCTCTCTCTCTCTCTCTCTCTCTCTCTCTCTCTCTCTCTCTCTCTCTCTCTCTCTCTCTCAGATGGGGTACTGGTAATATATTCGTCTTTGGCACCATGTGTGAATAGAAGGCGGTTGGTGATTAATATTGCCACCTTTCATACACACCCACCCACCTGTAACATTGACACAGTTAGTGGTGGGGCCTTTGATTCACACACACACACACACACACACACACACACACACACACACACACACACACACACACACACACACACACGAATGCACACAGAAATACAATTGCAGTGTACAAATGTGTCACTTAGATGCAATTCGCTTCAAGACAGAGCAATAAAGTCTAATCTTTCTTCACTAGTAAAGATGTAACTTAAGAGGTAAGGTAACTAAATCCTTTAAGATCCCAATACAAGGTGTAGTAGTTGTAACCCCAGGCTCATGTGAACGTGAACCCAGTGGACTACAGGCCTGAGTTGCCCTTTTTCTGCAGTCCGTCAGCTTCCTTTAGAGGGATAGGGAGGGGACTGAGGGATGTTTGAACTTTGTATAACCAGACAGCTTCATCTCCCGGTCAGTTCGCTGCCACCACGTGAAGGCGTCCCTCCAACATTGCTTTAAGATCCTGGAAGGGTTCAGGTCAGTGAGTACCAGACTAGGGGGTAAAATGCCCTCAAGAGACACAACAGAATCTTTGGGTAATGCTCTGTAAAAAAGAAAAAAAAAATGTATTAGTTAATTTTTGAATACCTAATAAATATGAGTCAGCAGGTTTAAGGGAGTAGGTAACAGGGGATGGGGTGAGAGTGAATGGATTGTGTGTGTGTGTGTGTGTGTGTGTGTGTGTGTGTGTGTGTGTGTGTGTGTGTGTTAGAGAGAGAGAGAGAGAGAGAAGGGGGGTACCTAGACCTGACGCTTTGTGGCACATGCAGCCAGTCATACGATAGGTGTAGAGTGGTGAGTGTTAAAGTTTGTGTGTGGATCAAAATAATATCACTTGCAAATTGGCACGTCTGATGTGATGTGTTCTTGTATTTCATTCTTGTAACTTCAAACAGCTTCCAAACAGGCGTTTTACTCAGTGTAGAAGAATGTTGTAGTAGTGGAGGAATTAATGAATTAATTAGATAAATAAAGTTGAAATAAAGAAGTAAATAGCGCTAAAATAAATAAAAATGAATACTGTAAAATCGCCCGAAGATATAATGAATCACTGGGGAACGCGGTAGCTCGGTGGTAGGGTGTTGGGCTGGTAATCGTAAGGTTGCGAGTTCGCGCTCCGCCTGGTAGCTGCTGTGCTGGGAGGGGTAGCGCTCTCCTGTAACCCTAGCAGGGCTATATGGTCTGATGAGGTCTAGCTCGGGGATTAATTAAATTAATTATAATGAATCAGTCGTCGTTGGAATGCAGGTTAAGAAAACTCCCTAGCACTTTTTCCTGCGCTGCTTAATTTCTTTATTTCACCGTACTGTCTCCTGTGTTATATAAATCGTTCCATTATGACCATACTCTCCATAGCTAATATTCAAGAGGATATAAACCTGCAATATCCAAAAAATGAATGGCTAAGGATGAGGTGTTAGGGAGCCTCCTCAGCCGACGAGGATCCGGGCCTGTCTCCAATTCGAATAGTCTTCTTAACTCCATAAAATAATCTTCATAAACTAATCTTTCTTTCCTCTCTCCCCTCCCCTTCCCTCTTTCTATTCCTCTCCCCTCCCCTCCCCCACGATCCCTTCTCTATCCTTTCTATATTCCCTTTACTCTCTCTCTCTCTCTCTCTCTCTCTCTCTCTCTCTCAAATTGTATCTAATCCCTCCAGTTCCTGAAGGCCTCTCTAACGCTGAAGGAAATCGTCTGGAGATAGCAAGAATTAACAAAAAAACCCTATTACGTCGTCGGATTCAAAGGGATTTTAATAACGATAATAAAAATATAAAAACACGATCTGAGACAAAACACCGCCTTACGTCCATGGCAGCGTGTGCAGTCAGAGTCAATAGCAGGGCTTTTGCTAACTGCCGATGGTTGCGAGCCATTTGGCTCCTAAGGTTTCAGATTTACGAGCCAAATAAATTTTTAGTTGCCAAACTGTTTACGAGCCAAAATCTTTTACGAGCAATAAATATATTTATATATTTCTTTACAAATTGTCTGTTTTTAAACATTCACAGTGGCGACAAGGAAAGACTTAATAGTCAGTCACAACGTGCTTTTTTTGTTCATTTAAGTGAGATTTACTTATTCTGTAGTTTGCTGGGTTTTGAAGTGGATGTATATCCTCCTCGCCAAAGGCGACTTGGATGTAAAATTTGTTCTCCGAAGGGAAAAAATACTCACATTTTCGAGCTGTGGCTCGCCAAACAAGAGCCCTGAATAGTTGTGTCAGATGGTACAGTCGGAGTCAGTAGTTGTCAGATGGTACAGTCGGAGTCAGTAGTTGTCAGATGGTACAGTCGGAGTCAGTAGTGCGTCAAATGAGAGTGCAGTAGGAGTTACAAGTTGCGTCACAAGAGTCAGTGATAATGGAGGTATTTAACTGACTCTCAGACGCAGTTTTTTACCCTGACTGAACTTCCTCCAGTACAGACTCCGACACAGGTTTTGACCCCAACTGTATATGGTAGAAAAGTTTCCAGCCACCACTTGGATTTGTGTGCTTATTCGTGCATTGTGTGTGTTTGTGTGTGTTTACCCGATTGTAGGGTATAGGATTTGAACTAAGTTAGTGTGTATAATCTGTATATATATATATATATATATATATATATATATAAACATCATCAGCCGTTTGAGTATCCACTGCAGGACCGACCTATCCCGACCGAAGTGGGGACGATACAGCCAATGTATCTCTACAAAGTGGCTTAGACTGTCTGGTAGAGATTGTATGTAGGGTGAGAAGTGCTTGTAAGTGTAATTGTTGTGTTGGAGTGGCTTTGGATGTGTGTGCAGTCTGTGAACCAAGTGTAATTGGCCCGCGCAAGCCGACTGGGTGCAAGCATACTTTATAGTATGCAACACTGGTTCAGCCACAGCACCCCTTATACCCACCAAAGCAGTACGTAGTCAGAAGAAAGTTATTACCTTGGAAGGGCGTGAATCCTCGTCCTTCAGTGTACGAAAACGCACGCTTTACCACTGTACCACAGAGGCTCCATATATACTGTATACCGGTATACAGAATATATATACTGTATATATATATATATATATATATATATATATATATATATATATATATACACACACACACACCGGTATTTATGTGTCTGTCTGTACGTGTGTGTGTGTGTACTTGTATACGTGTGTTTTAGTACGTGCATGCGCTTGGGTACCATATACAATATATGATAATGTCTGTTATCATATTATATTAGTGTGTGTGTGTGTGTGTGTGTGTGTGTGTGTGTGTGTGTGTGTGTGTGTGTGTGTGTGATTGTGTGTGTGTGTGTGTGAAGATCAAAGTTTGAAAGGAAAGATAAATGTATTTCACCCTCTTGAAAAGATTCACATATGTGTGTGTAATGAGAGAGAGAGAGAGAGAGAGAGAGAGAGAGAGAGAGAGAGAGAGAGAGAGAGAGAGAGAGGGAGAGAGAGAGATCCGGTATTTGTAACCATAAAGTGACGGCGTCGCTGGGAGGAACGCTGCATCTCGCCCGAAGGCCAAAGGGAAAACTGCAGATCCTTAATCATATTGTAGTGCTTTCTCTTTGGCTTTCAGGCGCGATTCAGTGTTCGACCCCGTGCACGCCTTCATTTGATCAACATAAAATGGTGACTGATAGTAACAAAGTGGTCAATATTAAAATTTTCCACAAAAAACGACTGTAGGATGTAGCAATTTGGCAATGTTAGAAATTCAAACAAAAAATGATTGTACTAAGTAACGTTCAAATCATTTTAAAATTTTCCGCAGAAAATGATGGTAGTATTATCCATTTTTTCCCACAAAAAATGATGGTAGCATGTAGCATCGAAATCAGTGTCATCTCTAACATTGGCATGCAGGTACGTGAAGAATTTTGGGGTGTGTTGCAGTGCTGGATATGAATTTTGGATGCTGCAGCTGTTTTGGGAAGGTAAAGCTTGTTTGGATGAAACAAAGGCATTCGGAGACCGAATACTAATTGCCGGGCAAAATATGTTGTTGGATTCAAAAGGGCCCGTTAGCCTTTTTTTTTTTTTTTCTATGAATTACCGACAGATTCAGTGCATTTTACTACCAGACGCCGGGAACTGTCACTCATATGTTCATTAGTGCTGCGTCTTTCGTTTTTATTTTATTTTATTGCTTTATTTCAGATGAGCCGAGATGAGGAGACATTGGTGCCGAGTCATCCTGCATGTAAGTACAGGACCGAGAGTTGTGGTAGTTGTGATTGTAGTAGGTGTGGTAGTCGTGGTTATGATGTGATTGTGGTAGGTGTGGTGGTCGTGGTTATGATGTGATTGTGGTTGTTGTGTTTGTGGTAGTAGTGATAGTTGTAATTGTGGTTGTAGTATTTATGGCAATGGTGGTTGTGAAGATGGTTGTAGTTGTGATGATGGTTTCGGTAGATGCTGTAAAGCGCAGTGGTAGTAATGGTGGTGGTCGTTGTTGTGGTTGTGGTACTGACAGCGGTGATAGTTGTGGTGGTGGTAGTTATGGTAGTGGTAGATGTAGCAGCGATGGTAGTTGCGATAGGTTTGGTAGTGGTAGTGGCTGTAGTATTTGCGATAGTGATGGTAACTGTAACAAAAAAGCTAGGCAATAACTGTGATAGTAGTAGTAGTAGTAGTCGTAATAGTAGTGGTGGTAAATGGAAAGATAATTATGATTCCGTAGGTGGTGGTGTGGTACGGGGAGTGGTAAAAGTAATGGTAGTTGTAATGGCGGTGGTAGTTGTGGTAGATGAAGTAAACAGAGGTAATGGCAGTGGTAGTTGTGGTAGCTGCAGTCAATAGATAGGCGAGAGTTACGGTAGTTGTGGTAGCTACAGCTACGGTAGCTGCAGAGAGAGAGAGAGAGAGAGAGAGAGAGACAGTATGCAGTTGGCCAAGGGCGAGATAGGGTGTGTGACAAGGCTCTCTCTCTCTCTCTCTCTCTCTCTCTCATTTTCACACTTAAACTATTCGCTCACTCTCATTTTCATTCCCAGTAGTTGACATTTATTTTCACAAACTTGCTTACTCTCATTTTCACTTGCTCACTATTTCACGTTCATACTAGGTCACTTTTTCACCCACGCTCTCACTCTCACCTTTCACACTCGCTTACTCATTTTCACAAATTCGCTTTCATTTTTACACTTCCTCACTTTTATTTTCACACTGGCTCACTTTCATTTACACGTACTGTACATTCGCCCACTGTCATTTCACACTCGTTTATTCTCATTTTCACACTTGCTCACTTTTCACACTTGATCACTCATTTTCACACTTGCTCACCCATTTTCACGCTTGCTCACGCATTTTCACACTTGCTCCCTCACTTTCACTTGCTCACTTCCACACTTGCCCACTCATTTTCACACTTTCTCATCCATTTTCACACTTGATCACGCATTATCACACTTCCTCACCCATTTTCACACTTGCTTCATCATTTTCACACTTGCTCCCTCATTTTCACTTGCTTACTTTCACACTTTCTTATTTTCACACGATCACTCATTATCACACTTTTTCACCCATTTTCACACTTGCTCTCATTTTCATTTGCTCACTTTCACACTTGCTCACTCATTTTCACACTTGCTTACTCATTTTCTCATTTGATCGCTCATTTTTCACTTGCTCACCCATTTTCACACTTGCTCCCTCATTTTCACTTGCTCACTTTCACACTTTCTTACCCATTTTCATATTTGCTCACTCATTCTCACACTTGATCACCCATTTTCTCACTCATTTTCACTTCTGCTCTTTATCACTTGCTCCCATTTTCACACTTGCTCCCTCATTTTCACACTTGCTCACTTGCTCACTGTCTTTCACCCATTGCTCACCATTTTCATTGTTCACCTACTTACTCCCTCACTTTCACACTTGCTCACCCATTTTCACACTTGCTCCCTCATTTTCACTTGCTCACTTTCACACTTTCTTACCCATTTTCATATTTGCTCACTCATTCTCACACTTGATCACCCATTTTCACACTTGCTCACTCATTTTCACTTGCTCACTTTCACACTTGCTCACTCATTTTCACACTTGCTCACCCATTTTCACACTTGCTCACCCATTTTTACACTTGCTCACTCATTTTCACACTTGCTTACCGACAATCATTCAGTAATTCACCGACTCATTTCACGCTCACTCTCAATTTCATTTCCACTTATTCATTTTCACAGTTACTTGCTCACTCTCATATTCGTACGCAGTCATACTCACACTTGCTCATTTTAACTTTTACTCTCTCTCTCTCTCTCTCTCTCTCACGGATTCATATTGATTTATAGTCCAAAACAGAGAGAGAGAGAGAGAGAGAGAGAGAATTTAAAAGTAGATAAGACCAAAACAGATCATGCAAGAAAATGGAAGCTGTCAGTAGTACACAGATGTAAATAACGTGATTTTTTAAAAGTCGAAACAAGTAACGGAGGAAGTGAAAGAAAGAGAGCAATTTAAAGCGAGGATGAACGGCCAGACCTTCAGATGGGTGAGTAATTATAAGAGAAAATCAGTACTTTTTATTTTTTGGTTTAAGGAAAAATAATGTATCTGTTCGTCATTATTTCACGCCTTCAGTCCAGTAACTTTTTTTTTTTTTTTAACCTAATTTTTGCTACTACCAGACCCGTAAATAGCGCCCCATTAGAAACCCATCGACGGGTATGTGTTGCGGGAACGGCTCAGTCGCCTGGAGTGGGCGTGATTGTGGCATTTTGGGTAGGGAATGAATAAATAATGATGCAGGGTAGCTCTTGATAAACATGGAGCCGTTCCCGCAACACACAAGAAATCGCCCGGCAGAGTGGAAGAGGAGCGTTATATATGGGCAGCCCTAAATATACGGTAGTTAGGCTATATCGAAATGATTTTAATGTAGGCAAAAAAATCCCCATAATATTTCAGTGGTGAAAGGGAAAAAACTACCCTGGTTTTAGCAAGTATTTCAAATCACAGTACATATGCACCAAAGTTAGTGGGGTGGGGGGAGTTTTCCGCCATACAAGGACCTTTTGCAGCTTATTTCACGTAGCTCCGTGGCGGAAAAAGTGTTACAGTTCTACATCTTCTCCGTAGCACTTTTTGGCCAGCGGCATATTCTAGTGCCAGTCTGTTGCTAAAACTCCCAAGTCCAGGTGAGATGGAAATATTGGACCAAGTCAAAGTGAAAGGAGTATAGGAGAGGTCTGGCCTGAGCTGAATAAAATCATTTGTTGGCACTGAGAATAAAACGGGTTATAATCGGTTTTGCTTTCATCAGAGGGAACTGCATCACCCACAACATGAAGTCTTTTCGTAAAATTCAGTGAGCACACGTTATGAGGTAGGCATGAGTCTCCTTGGTTACCATTTAAATCGACCTTCCAATCTGACCACCTGCCCATCAAGTAGGAATGAGTCTCCCATGGTTACTAATTAAAATTCACCCTACAATCTGACCACACCTGCCATAAATTAGGAATGAGTCTCCTTAGTTTCTGTTTAAATTTATCCGACAGTCTGACTACATTGCGTGTCAAGTAAAAATGAGTCTCCTTGGTTACTAATTAAACTCACCTACAATGAGACTACACCTGCCCATCAACCGAGCTTAAAGGCGTTCGGGATCAGGGTAGAGTGAACACGCTATACTCGTTTCACTCTAACTTGGCTACAAAATTGCCATCTGAGCTGTAACAGAAGATTGACACCAGAACATGATGCTAGTCACGAAGAAGTGCTATGAGTAGAACCATAGCATTGTCTTTTCTGCCACTCGCTACGTGAATTAAGCTGCAAAAGGGACAAAAATATGGATCAAGTTAGAGAAAAATGGTATATAAGAAAATAAAATGAAAAAAAAAAAGCGTCATGTGATTTTTGGGGTTGCGCAATTGGGAGCCAGGTTCAAAGTTAACTAATTCTGTACAGGTGGTAGGTTGTTTGGTCAGGTGTTGTGGATGATTGGCATGTGGCATAGGTGGTTTGCACACACACACACACACACACACACACACACACACACACACACACACACACACACACACACACACACACACACACACACACACACACACACACACATCCAGAGTTAATTATAGCGGAAGCCAACTACCACACATCATATTCAAGGGGACAACTGGGACTTAGACGAGAAAGTTTATTGTATTCCTTGACACTCAGGCTCCTATGACTCACTCGGATGAAGAAAATCGTCTGGCATTAACTGCAGTATTGTAGCAGAAAAGATATACCCTTCTGAGCACCTTTCCCTTAGCGATTAATTCTTGACATTACCCTTCAGAGTCCTGTATGTAACTTATGCAAACTTTCCCGATAATGAAACGATATAGATAATATTCAGTACAACAGAACATCAAGGAGCAATAGGCAAAATAAATCGCTAGGGAAGAGATGATGCGAACCCTCCTGTGTCACCTAGAATATGGCCCTTATTCCTATACTGCGCGAGAGTCATTAGCACCTGACGGGTTAATTAGTTTAAGTGAGCAATTACCAGAGAGTGATAAAGGTGATCTGTATCCCCCTCAGTACGAAAAATCTGTCCTAAGGTGAAGAAAATCGTCTGGAGAGAGAGAGAGAGAGAGAGAGAGAGAGACAGACAGACAGAGAGAGAGTTTACCCCTAGAGTACAAGCAACAGTCGATATTACTGTACATCTTGATCTCTACTTACACTACCGGGTAAACAAGGACATAGGGGAAATACAAGCTTTGTCCTAGAGCCTGGCCGGCGCGGGAATTGAACTCGAGTCCAACTGTGCAAGCGTGGGTGAGGGGGAGTACACCCTGTAATGAAGGTGTTATAATCCAGCACCTGCAATCATTCCATCTGACAGCCTGGAACTTAGCACCATCAGAAAGGGTGAGGCACTGTAGAGACACGTATAGGAGACACGGCATGACACAACACATCTTTGGTAGTTGTGGTTGTGATGTGCGTGTGGTATGTAGTGTATTGTGGCTGTGATATGTGCTGTATTGTGCTATGCGGTGTTACGTCTTGTGCTGTGTTGTGTTATGGCTGTGATCTGTATTTGCTGTGTTGTGATCTGTTATGGCAGTGATATGTATTGTGTTGTGCTGTATTGCATTATGGATGTAATATGTACCGTATTGTATTGTGTTGTGTGCTAGTACGTTGTTCTGTGTTACGGCTGTGATGTGTATTGTGTTATGTTGTCGAGCACTTCTTTTAACATCGCCATCACAGGTCAAAAAAAAAAAAAAAAAAAAAACGAAAAAGAAACAGAAAGAAAAGCCTTTTTTATTTTCCCCCATATTTCCTAATTTTTTGACTCACCCTGTACAGAAATTCCTCCTCCTTATCATGGCGGAAATTTTTGTCCTTTTGCACCTTCTTTCCGGGTGTTCGATGGCAGAATAGGACGGTACTACGCCTCTACATCCACTCCATAGCACTTCTTCGTGACTAGTAATTCGTTGCAGTTTACATCCCTTGGTTCAGTAGGAGAATGAGACCATACTACGCCTCTACAGCCTTTCCATAGCACTTCTTCGTGACAAGCAATGTATTCTAGTGTTAATGTTTTGTTACACGTTAGCATTCAAGTTGGAGGGATGAGAATTCGAGGTTACTTTAAAGTGAACTGGGTATTACGGAAATAATGATTTCTCTCTCTCTCTCTCTCTCTCTCTCTCTTGTCACGCACGCACGCGCTCACACACATGAACGCAAGCAGTTTTGAATACGCAATAGGGTGGGGAATGGGAATGTTGATCAGATGGTACAGTTGGCCGCACTCGCGCGAGGGCCACCTTAGTGTTGTCAACGTTGGCCGAGATAGTAACCGCGAATCATTAGTAGTGAGCTCTGATCGAAGCATTCACAGGACTGAGGGAGGGAGCGGGTTTGAGGTGGGTAGGTGGGTACACGAGAGCCAGGTATTGTAGATTTATATTATATATAGCTTCCAGCCTTCCACTCATCTGTTTCAGACGTCATCCCTCACCTCTCGTGCATAGGTATCCCCCCACTCTCCTCAAACCCCCTTCCTCCCCCCCAAACTCTCTCTGTACGACTCTCTCTTACTGGCTGTGGATGCTTCGAACGCATCTCTCTACTAGTGTTTCAGAGTAAATATCTTGGCCAGCGTTGACAACGCTGTGGCCCTCGCGGGAGTGCGGCCAGCTGTACCTTCCCCTCCATTACTTCCTCTCTCTCTCTCTCTCTCTCTCTCACACACACACACACACACACACACACACACACACACACACACACACACACACACACACACACACACACACACACACACACACACACACACACACACACACACACACACACACACACACACACACACACACACACACACACACACACACACACACACACACACACACACACACACACACACACACACACACACACACAATTTTATCACTTAGTAAAGACTCTCCAAATAGCACTCTTTATTACACGTCATTAAGTATAAAAATCTCCCGTAATCATATAACTTGGTCTCATTTATAATTTACTGGCGTTCGTGTTAAATAGAGAAGTAACACAACATTCCATTAACGGGATTATTATGTGTTTTTAATCCGTGTTGGTGATGATGGAGGTGATAATGTTGATATAGAACTTGCTATTCTTGTTATGCTGCCACTGATGATGATGATGATGTTTTTTTTTTTTTTTTTTTTTAATAACAGAACGGAGGAAGGAAAAACAAATGGAGAAAAAAAAATAATCCATACACCAGATTACTGGTGTCCTCTGTTCATAAAATATCTGTAACAGTTAGACTTGAAGAGTTGTAGGTTGAAATTTGGAGGAAAACAACTCTGGGGAAGCGAGTTCCAGAGAGATGCAGTTCGGGGAATGAAAGAATTCTGATAGGCAGAAGTTCTGCAATATGGTTGAGTGACATTCCAGTCATGAGCGCTACCAGATGCCCGTGTAGCACGAGGGAAGGCATGGAGAGGTGGCACCATGGACGCAACTTCGTCTGAGCATTTGCCAAAAAAATATCTGTAAAATAATGCAAGGGAGGCAACATTCCTTCTTACTTGCAGGGGAGGTAGTTTATATGTAATGGCAGGGTTGTTAATGATTCTAACAGCTTTATTCTGAATTTTGTCTAGTTGCCTTAATGCAACCTCTCCACAACCATTCCACAAGGGTGAGCAATATTCAAGCTGAGAGCGCACATGACTCTTATAAATTATAGCTAACTGCTCATCGGCGAAGAAGTTACGGACTCTGTACAATAATCCAAGTTTCTTTGAGGCGGTTTTAGCAAGTGATCTGACATGAGAGGTCCAGCTGAGGGCACTGTTAAGTGAGACACCAAGAATTTCAATACTTTTGGAGATGGGAATATTAGTAGCACTGAAGGTAATGTACGAGTCTGGCAATATCTGTCTATTGGTAAACTGTATATATTTAGTTTTACTAGCATTAAAAGAGACAAGGTTGTTTTGTCCCCATTCACTGATTGTAGATAGATCTTCATTTATGGAGATGGCTGTATTGAGTTGATGATTATTATGATGTTGATGTTGCAGGCGTGGAGTAATCGGCAGGTGAGAACGATTATAGCCGGTCTGTTGACGGGGGTGTTCGTTTTCCTGGTAGCGGCGTCTTCCACATCAACATTTTTCTTCACTCAGCCTCACAGCACACTCAGGTAGATGAAAGAGAGAGAGAGAGAGAGAGTCTTGATAACGGGATCATTCACACCAAGAACTTTTCCAGGCTTATGACAACACTGAGTCATCATCATCATCATCATCACTTGTAGTATCATCAACCAGTATTATCATCATCAACACTGCTATCATCGTCGTCATCTTTGTTATTATATTCTTTATCATCATCAAAATCATTATCGCTTCAATCATCCCAATTATTATCATCATCAGCATAATCAACCTTATTTTCATAATCATCATCATCATTAACAACTACGACTACGACTCTGATTAATAAAGTAGTCTGGTGTTAGCTGGAACTATAGTGGAGCTGGTTTGCCCATATTAGGACTTAAATTCTCACCCAGCCTTTATATTGGAAAAAAGAAAAGAAAAAAAAAAAAGATAATGGTGGTGGTGGTGGTTTTTGTGTTACAGGTGGTGGTGGTGGTGGTGGTTGTAGTGGTGATGATGATGATGATGATGATGAGGGTGGTGGTAGTGGTGGTGGTGGTTTGGGGTTATTGATGATGATGATGGTGGTGGTGGTGGCGATGCTAGTGATAGTGGTGGTGGTGGTGGTTTTTGTGTTACTGATAATGGTGGTGGTGGTTTTGGTTTTGCTGCTGCTGCTGATGATGGTGATGATGATGATGATGATGATGTACCTACACTCCACAGAGACGTTGTGTACTGGGATGGGGTTAACAAGGCCCAGTGCACCCCTGCTACCCATGTGTTCTTCCTTAAGATCCATAAGTGTGCCTCTACTACCGTCCAGGTCAGTCAGCCAGAGAGAGAGAGAGACTTGTATATTGTGTTGTCATGTTATTCTCGTGTGTGTGTGTGTGTATCAGGTGTTATGTGGTGTGTGTGTATCAGGTGTTATGTGGTGTGTGTGCATTTTTTTGTGTACAGAATATATTGTGAGATGTGGATGTACTAGACGAGGTGCGGAAATGATAGGCCAAATGTGAATATAATAGGGCAGGTGCGGATATGATGGGCCAGGTGCGGATATGATGGGCCAGGTGCGGATATGATGGGCCAGGTGTGGATATGAAAGGCCAGGTATGGATATGAGAGGCCAGGTATGGATGTGCGAGGCCAGGTGTGGATATGATAGGCTAGGTGTGGATGTGCTAGGCCAGGTGTGGATATGATAGGCTAGGTGTGGATATGCAAGAATAGGTGTGGATATGCAAGGACAGGTGTGGATATGCAAGGACAGATGTGGATAAGATAGGACAGGTGTGGATATGCAAGGACGTGTGGATATGCAAGGACAGGTGTGAATATGCAAGGCCAGGTGTGGATATGCAAGGCCAGGTGTGGATATGCAAGGACAGGTGTAGATATGCAAGGACAGGTGTAGATATGCAAGGACAGGTGTGAATATGCAAGGACAGGTGTGGATATGCAAGGACGGGTGTAGATATGCAAAGACAAGTGTAGATATGCAAGGACAAGTGTGAATATCCAAGGACAGGTGTGGATATGCAAGGACAGGTGTGGATATGCAAGGACAGGTGTAGATATGCAAGGACAAGTGTGAATATGCAAGGACAGGTGTGGATATGCAAGGACAGGTGTGGATATGCAAGGACAGGTGTGAATATGCTAGGACAGGTGTAGATATCGCATTTCAGGTGTTGAAAATAAGGTTGTTAAAACTTTTTTTAAAACGAAAATCAATGTTTTTTTCAACCAAAAATATATATATTTTTTAGTTATATTTCATGTTATTCTTTTTTATTCCAGCAATTCTACCCCTATGTATATTAGTCTGACATGCAATTATTTTTAGATATAAAGAAGGATTTAGCAAGCTTTTAATTTTCATACATAAAAAATGAAAATATTTTGTGGGTTGCATACTGCAGCTGTTTCAAGTGCAAGTTGTTAAGAGTATATTCCTCATGTGGACTGTTACACTCAAAACTTAGATTGGGAGTGGAGAATGTTGGGAAACTGGTATTTCTTCACAAAATTTTGAATAAATATTATAATTTGGATGAGTCAGCTGACCAGAGGTTTTTCTGTAGGCCTGTTAGTTTGTTGAGTGATTGATTTCTCTGTTTTTTATTTTCTAGAATACAGTATTAAGATGTCTCTCAGTGATTGTTCTCATTATGCTATAGATTTACTGTATTAATTAAATGTGTTGCATTCCACTATAATGTTTGCCGGTATTTTTTTCTTTTAACAAGGCCAGAAAGGATTTCATTAAAACAAATTAGCCATAGTTTTCTGAAAGGATTAATAAATTTGTCCATTTACGTACTCTGCTGTACCAAAAATATGTTTTTGGTTTGATCATTTAATTAGAATTTTCAGTTCACCTTACTATTTTTAATCCTGGTATTAGGAATACGACTTTGCATAATTAAAAACCACAAGTAACTGATATATATATATATATATATATATATATATATATATATATATATATATATATATATATATATATATATATATATATATGTATGTATGTATACCTGTATATACAAACCAAGAAGAAATGAGGCGGTTTAAAAAAAACTGTAAATGCTTGGTTTAAACCATGGTTTAAAGTAGCCAACCTTGGTGGAAAAGGTTAAACAAGTGCCAGAACATGTGTACGTAAACTATGATAGGCGTGGATATTCTAGAACAGGTATGGATAAACTGGAACACCACAACTAACCCCCAGCCTTCCTCCCCACAGAACGTCTTCCTCCGTTTCGGCTACAAGAACAACCTCACGTTCGCCCTGCCCGCTGGTGCAAATTACCTCGGCAACCCTCAGTACTTCCATGTGGGTAACTCCTCAGAATTATCCTTGATGCCTAGAATCTGCCATGTAATATCTGTGTTTATTCTTGCAGCCTCTAGTTATTTTTGTCTATTTAATTAGTAAGTTAGTCAGTTAGATAGGTAGTTTTTATTTTTGTACATTGAGAGAAATTTCATGGTGCATAGAAGTTAATGAAGACTAATCAAGTACTTCCGGTTAGAAATTGTCCTGTAAGCTAAGTAAAAATGTGTGAGGGTAGCAAGAATCTAATAAAAAAAACGACGCCCTCGAGTTGAAGAGGTTAATTATAGTTCTAACTAGAAAGCGCTCAGAGAGCGCATATCCCTTCCACAAAATTTCATCAAAATCCGTTCATATCTTTTTGAGTAATCTTGCTAACTGATAGACAAACAAACCAACAAACCAGCGCGGAGTAAAACATATACCTTCTGGTGGAGGTAAGTAACTGGCATTCAGGCTCCTATGACTCTCTCTTTGAATAGACTTTTTGGTGACAGGGGGATAAAATGACTAGAGTTGGCACGACCATGAGAGGGTTAATAGTGATAATCCTGATACACTGAGGCTTATATGATTCGCTCTCAGTTGAATGTTATCGTCTGGGTTAGATGAAATAAAACTGAAAAATACCATGCGAGGATTAACCACTTCACTACTGTGACGAATTTTTGTAGCCTTTCCTTCTGGCCAAGAGACGTGTAGAGGTTAATAGAGTTAACCTGTAACGTTATTTCGTTACGTCGCTTCTAAACTGAATAAATCGGATCTAATATCTTTTCGTAACGTCTCTTCTAAATAGAGTAAATCGTCTGGAGGTACCGGTAACAAAAGTGACACTGGAATACCACATTTGGGATGAATGGGTTAAATGGCGTGGAAAGAGGCATGGTATTTGCTTTACTCCCATTGCTATTGATATTTTTCTTCTCTGTAAGAAGACACTGATATGAAACTTCATCATGCCTGTACAGTATCATCTGTGATATCATAATCATCATCATCATCATCAACATCATCATCATCACTGTATTGCTGTAAGGAATACGAGCCATGTACCCCCTTTCTGTTTCCCCAAGTCTCATTTGTGCCATTATCGTTGTTATCATCATCATCACCATCGTCATCATTATCATTGTATTACTGAAGGGAACTAGGAAGCACTCAGAGAGCGCATACTTCCGCCAGTGCCATTTCAGGATCCGGATCCGCCCTAAAATTTAATCAATTCTTTCTTGGCCCATGGCCCACCCTTCCACCGAATTACATGGAAATTCATTGAAAACTTTTGGAGATATCAAGTGGACAAACAAACATACAAACATACGGTAGGTTGATACATAACTTCCTCCAGCTTCGTTGGCGCTCCCCCAGTCTCATATATGACATCATTTTCATCATCATCATCATCATCTTTGCATTACTATGAGGAATAATCGTCACATAACCCCCACTCTCATCATCATCATCATCATCATCATCATCACTGTATTACTATAAGGAAGAATTATAACGTTACCTTATTTCTCTTTCACCCCCCGCACCTCGCAGAGCAATATGCTGTGGAAGCCCCTGGTACCACCCGATGGGAAGGTGGATATTTTCGCCCTCCACACCCGCCTTAACCCATCAGAGCACACCAGAGTCCTCCACAACGACACTGTGTGGGTTACGATACTACGGGAACCCACGGCGCTGTATGAGTCGCTGTTTAACTTTTACCATATGCAGAATGCTTTTGGATTTGATCTCGGGCAGTTGAGTGAGAAATCAATGCAGGTTAGTAATAAGAGAGAGAGAGAGAGAGAGGGGGGCGGGAGGACTAACAGGAATTAATGTGTCATGCTGTTTATTATTGAAGATATATTACATATTGTTTGTATGTGTATGTACGAAATTGCATACTGAGAGAGAGAGAGAGTAACCTAACCTCCTCCCTGTCCCGTACAGGAACTCACTTCTCTTCGTCGATATGGTGGCAAACTCGGCCGGAACCAAGTAAGTGTGTATTTAAAATCTTTCTTGACCTCAGGGTGAATATAAAATTGCGTGCATATTTGTACATTTAATTTAATCACAGAGCCAAACTAGAGTCAATATGAAAAGGAAGAAATGCGACGAAATTATTCGGTTTTATCATCTTCAGCAGAGTGGCGACAGGAGAAAGCAGCCTCATTTGTCGACATTCACTTTCTGTCATCTGTTGTTTGTAATGATCTGTTCAAAGTAGTTTTCATCCGTTCTCAACCACGCCTCTCTGGTTTAAGGTTTACCTCATTCGCTTCACTTCCTCCATGTTGTAGATCAATTACAGCGACTCATTCTCCCAGGAACCAACTCATTTAAATTTGCTCTACTCCATACCCACCATGCATTCTTCTGGATGCTCAGATTTCTGTTCGTCAGAATCTCTTTCTCACAGTACCTTCCAGCTTCTAGTCGTCTCCCATTCTTTTAGTTTCTTCTCTTTTGATATGGTCAATTTCTGTCTCTCTTCACCCATTCTCTCCATATAGGCATACCACATTAACACACCCTGATCTGCCCTTTCCATTACATTATGTCTGTTTCCACACCTCTCTCTTACAGTGTCATTTCTCACCATGTTAAAACATATCACCCAGGATATAGATTTTAAGCACTTCACCTCCAAAACTTTCACCCCAAGCATTCATAACTCACGCCTGGCATCCATAGAGCACTGTCGGCACCACTGTGCCCTTGTACACACCTATTTCGCCTGAAGAGACATTGACCTTTCCTTCCACACACTTCTCGTTGATCCTTAGCTTTTTGCTCCTTTTCCGATCCTATGACTTGTTCCACGTCCTTGAGTTTCATTAGTTATGTTTGCCCCCTAATATCTACAGTACAACACATCACATCCTCCATATCTCCCTCATTAAGACAAATTCAGTCATCCGTCTGTCTCACTACTACATCTCATCAACTTAATCTTCTTGCACGGACTCAGTTTTTTCCATGCACATACTTTTCCAGATTCAGGTGCAAACTATTGAAGTTTACTTACTGATTTTGTAACCAATGTTCCGTTATCTACAAACAAGAGTTACAATAGATGAAATTTAGGTTATTTATGATAATAATACAATGCTATGTAGACCTGTGTATAGTAAAACTTAGTTAAGATCCTATAGTAATACCTCCCCGCAGATGCTGTTTGACTTAGGGTACCCCGAGAACATCTCGGTGACTGAGCTGAGGAGCGCCATAGATAACCTGGTACCGTATTAATCAACTTTGAGCTTAATTTGTAAATGCTATTAATTTTTGTCTTCACTTATACTGCTAGCAAATACCTAGCAGTCAAACAAGTGTATTATAATTAGAAAATACGAATGAATATAGTGATTCATGGTAATAATTAGTTCACAAACTTCTTTGTCCTGAAAATTGGTCAAGGTTTTCCCCAAGATGAATAAAATCGCTTGGAGATAGCAAGAATACAGTACAAGAGACGTGATCCTGTTGAAAGGGGCTACAGTTTTACATAAATACTTTCCCTACAGGATCGACGTTTCCACTTAGTCATGATCTCGGAATTTATAGACGAGTCCTTCATCCTCCTGCGCCACCTCCTGTGTTGGTCCTTTCATGACGTGGTGGTCTTCGCTAAAAACGCTCGCCGTAAGGAGGTCAAGCCACAGTTGGACCCAAAGACCATACAGAAGGTGCAGGAACTCAACAGCGCCGATGTCCTTCTGTACGATCATTTCCTGGCGAGGCATAAACAGGCTGTGGCTAATTTTGGCGTGAAGAGGATGGCTGATGAAGTGGCTGAGCTGAGAGGACTTAGGGACGAGTACTTTGAAGACTGTGGTGCTAGGGAAGTGAACGGAAAAGACGCCTCTCTTAGGTTAGTATACCCATTTAACCTCATCAGCCAGAGGACGTACTTTTCGATTTATTTTTGCTATCTCGGAGAGTTTTAGTCAGCTTAGGAGACGCTTTTCGAACTGTGGAGTCAAATATAACCTTCGTCGTCAACCCCTTCCATACGAAAAGCCTTTCTTAAGTAGAGAAAATCGTCTGAAGGTGGCAATAATAGACCAAAAAAAAAAAAAAGTTAAAGATCCATATATGCGTTAATATGGTCAAAGAAAATTATACGCTTCTCACTGTAACTAGGCCTAAAATTACCGTCTTCCTATGTTAAATATTCGCAATAACAAACAAATGAACGCTGACATGATGCTAGTCACAAAAATGTCATATGGAGAAGCTGTAGAGCCGTTGCATTGTCTCTCTCTGCAACTGAGCTACATGAAATATGCTGCAAAGGGACAAATCTGGGCCAACGGTTAATTCTGCAATAAGTTGCATTTATTTCCACCTAGGGACATCTCTTCAAAGGTATACATTCTTCTTGCATTAACCTTAAAAAAACAAAAGGTCACCAAGCTGGAGGGTTATTCTTGTGAGTGCTACTTGTTCTTCAGTCAGAGTACATAGTTTCATCGGCGCCGTTAGATGCCAGCTATATGAGAGCGGTGTGAGATTACGTTCTGTTTTGCTTGGAGAAGACTTAGATTTTTAAGCTTTCACTGTGTCCATACCATTTCAACAACAATATCCTTCTTCCCTTAGTGTACTGTTTCTGTCCTGTCATTCCAAGGCCGTGCCAACCACTTCTGTTTGTCCCCCTCATCCATTTTCTGCCACTCCTCCTTCCTCCACTTTTAGTTACAATGAGAAATCTCCTTGCCGCTGCATATGCCTCGCCTAAAAAATTGACCATCTTTACAGGCTGTACTTGTCTAGAAGTATCCACTCCCACAGTAAAATTCTTGAAAACACCCAAGACTTTGATTTTTCTGTATACAGTATGAGTCATTGTATTCATTCACCCCATGCTGAAAATAGTGAATGCACTTCCCCCTTCCGCATTAAGTTCCTGCATACGATCCTGCCTAACACCTTCACATATATTTCGTATGAACTCCTCCCACACCTCCCCCCTAATAAGACACTTGGTTATGCCCCTACGTAGGATTCTTTCGTATGACACCCTTAACACTGACTTCCCCCCAGATCTGGATAAGCCCCCACCCTATAGTATGATTCCTGACCAAACCACACCATCCCCACCTCAGGTTCAGAGAGTATTCAGGCCTGGTTAACGGCTACGTGATCAACAACAGCGACCTTAACTGCCAGATGATGTCCATGCCGGAGCTGACCCTTGTCAACTTCGTCAGGGACCACCAGAAGAGGCTGATGGGAGTGGCGTAGTGCTGTACAAGGTAAATTCTTCCTACCGCTGCCACCAATCGTATGCATCCTACCGCTGCCTCTTCGTACCATCTAGATCCTACTGCTTCCTTCAGAGTCTTACCAGTGCCGTCCGTCAGTAGATTCCTGCCACCTTCATCCACCATCAGAATCCTGCCACCACTATCAGCCATCAGAGTCCTGCCACAGCCATCAGCCAACAGAATCCTGCCACCGCCATTAGCCATCAGAATCTTGCTACCGCCATCAGCCATCAGAATCTTACCACCGCGATTAGCCATGAGATTTCTGTCACCACCATCAGCCATCAGAATCCTGCCACCACCGTCAGCTATCACAATCCTGCCATCACCATCAGCCATCAGAATCCTGCCATCACCATCAGCCATCAGAATCCTGCCATCACCATCAGCCATCAGAATCCTGCCATCACCATCAGCCATCAGAATCCTGCCATCACCATCAGTCATCAGATTTCTCTCACTACCATCAGCCATCAGAATCCTGCCGCTGCCATTAACCATCAAAATCGTACCATACACACCACCACCACTATTATATCCGTGCAAACATTATGGTCTGGAGGCTTCGTAACGCCTTTCCTCAGTTAATTATTGTACACGTTACACCCTAACATCCTTTAGCATGTTAGTAATGAAAACTATGTCAATGCTGAAAAGATATTGTATAAATACCATTTAGCTACATGTGAATATGTTACATCATCAACATCATCATCATCATCCGGACCTCCTTTCCCTCCCCAGGGCGGGGCGAGGAGTAGCAACATCCAGACAGCCTAAGTTTGCCCAGTTCAATGGGCAACGCTTCCATTCACTCATCATTCAAACCCTCGAAATCCTGGCTCCATCACATAGACCAAAAAAAATTCACCACGTTGTGTAGCTTCACATTACCTGTCTGATAGAGTTTATGTTACATGCAAAAATAACTTGCTTGGGATGAAATGTTACAGAACTAGTGTCAACTGGAATACGGTTCAAGTAATCAGGGATGGGTTGCTTCCTCCAGCTTGTATGCCTGTTACCGCTGTGTAATGTTGAACACTTGTCAGTTAATGAGAATTGAATGCTTTGTTGAACCCAAGTGTCTGCTAGGACATCCATGGTGGTCGATGGTGGGTGGGGATCGTCATCTACTTACTTCATGTAATGTTGCCTATTTCTTCCTTCACCTACAGTATATCACTTTAATTTTTTTTTTTCTGTCGTCCTCTCTTCCTGCTTTCGTCTATCCCCCTTTCACGTTTTGTTACTCTTCTTTCCACCTCCTGTGGCTCTACATTGAGTGACAAGCCTAATGGTTTCCAGGAAACCATTTATAGCATTGGATGCTATCCATACAACCAATAACGGTATGAAGTGGAGCCTACTATGGTACCCCTGTTGACAGATTAGAGAAGCGCAAATGCGGCGTCCACCCATGAATCAAGTCTCCACACTTTCCCCCACCCCTCGCTGTGCCAAGGCGCTGTCAAGGGAACATCGGTTCACTGCACAGGACGGACCTCCAGGGACGGCTCCTTGGGTCTGCTGTACCAGACTGACTGGGGATGATCAGCAATAGCAACGTTTAGGACATCCTTGTGCCTTAAACCAACTGTTCAGATAATATGATATTATCAACGCTTGGCGGCTGAAACACACCACAATGTGGGAGGCTGTCAGTTCTTTTACTGTAGTCTTTAGTGTCACCCCATAGAACAGCTACTCTCACCTTATTATATTGCCGTAATCTTTGTCAGGAGATTTCATGGCACTTTTCCTCAGCGGTATATTTCGTAACTTTCATCCTAATATTATCTTGTTATCTATATCTTTCAGATACCGACATTTTTTTTATTACATTAAAATACACAATAGGATGATCATGTAAAATAGGCAAAAATCAATCTCTAAGGAAGAGGCGTTACAAATTCTCGTAAAAGCCATTGAGAATGAGGTCCATGGTCTACGTTGGCGCACAAATTAAACCCTGTCGCTGCTGTGGGTGCATTGTAGGTTATAGTCAGTTTGTTTTCACATGACAAAACTGGGTCACTCCCATTTGAATACTGTGTTATGGTTACATGATATGCGATGCGCCTTAGCCATGAGATATGAACGAGTCTCATAGTGCCCTATCAAATCGACCCTCCATTCTGACTACTATTGGCCATCAAATGAGCTGAAAGGGGTTAGGGATTTTGGTCAGGTCAGAGAAAAGGAGGTATAATTAATTCATTAACACTTTGGCTTCAAGGATATCTCTCGACAGAACAAAATTGTCTGTTGTAAATTAAAATAGATTCCTGCGTGTACGAATACTAGAGCAAGGTTAACCAGATATATGTTTTGAAGCCTTTCAATCCTCTGATGTCTCAACTGGACACACTCTTCTGGTGTTAGCATGAGTGAAATACCTATACACCAACGGCAGGAAAAGAGTTAAGATTTTTTTTTTTTTTTATACTGATATATGAACTTCTTCTTTCTGAAAACACCTTGCAAGGTGCGACGTCAGTCATGTATAAACAGTTTGTGCTCGTGCAAAGATCAGTCATTCACAGTTAAAGTATTCTCACAAATATTCCCTCATAATTCATTAACACCATGCCAGACTCTTGGATACACTATTTTCTTGACCCTTCACTACGATGACGCATTGCTTTCATATTTTCTTCCTGTCTCCAGACGATTTTATTCAGCTTAGGAATGTTGAAGACTGGTGGTGTTATCTAGGTTATCAAATACGTTGATTATTTGCTTCGCTTGATGAAATGGCTTTCGGTGTTATGCCCATTTGGTGTCTTTAAGTATATATACAGTATGAAGGTTTTGCATATGTATGAAACAAACGTGATTTTACAAATGATATTCTTTGACTGTCCCGTGTTTTACTCTCCTGAGCACAGTGACAGATTCGTGGACATTATGCAAGTCATTATATTCACGGATTTTTTTTTTTTTTTTTTTTTTTTTTTTTTTTAAATAGGGAAAAGAGTCCATCCCTTCAGAGTGATGTATTTTTTATTTTGTTCTTGCTACTACCAGATTCAGTTAAAAAAATACCTCAAGCAAGGAAGGTGTTAATGAAGGATATATCTAAGCTTGCCAGTCTGAATAATCTGTCCAAAGTGAGTGAAGTTATTTGGAGACAGCACGAATGATTAACACGCCATCGGATGAAGGGGTTAAAATGAAATAAGAGATGCATGATCTTCCTGAATTCAGTGCCTTAGTCATATCCTACCACGGGCTGCTTTTACGGATGATTTGATTATTAACAAAATGATCCCCAGTATCATGGTATGGTTTATTAGAAAATTATGGAGCTCACTGAGGATTCCACGGTGGCCGCGAAGCTCATTTTAAGACCTTGTTTATGCGCTCTCTAACATAATACAGTAAGCTTCAGTTGGGGGAGCTCTCTGATATTCATGGTAACCAGTTTTAATATTGTTCGTGCTAATGGTTCGTGCATTAGTTAGCATCATTGCCGAAGGTGACTGTGGAAAAGGAAACTGGGGAGGAAGGTTTCATTGATCTGCATCCTGACAAAATGTAGCGAGTGTTAGAAAGTGGCTCCAAAACTAATAGGCCTACCTCTGTTAGTGTTTGCTCTTCTGTATACTTGATTGATGACTGGCAGAGCTGAGTGGCTATAGTATCAGAGGTACGTACATTAAGTTGCCTGCTGTTGAACCCAGTAAGATTGACAGAGAAAGTAACCAAATCTAACTGATCTCTCTCTCTCTCTCTCTGATTGCATAGTACCGATTCATTGATCAGAGCCGTACCATCGCAAGTACTTACAAACTGACTTTTATGCATTATTCTATATTATTGTAATATATGAATGTTTTGCAGTCAGTGAGGCTGCGTTCTGTAATCTTGGTTTCATTCACCATGACAGTTTCAGAATAGACAGTGTTGAATATTGATAACTTTTTTTTTTAGTACGAGGATGCACAAACTTCATTAAACTCGCATGTCAGATTTATTTTTGCAAGAATAATGATACTGGAAGAATCAACACACTTCTCGTCTTGTCCTTCCTACAAAAACACAGTACGAATGTTTATTCGTTATGCCGCTATCACAGGGTGACCAGTGCTGTGCGAGTGTCGTGGTCCACATCAAGCCTGGAATACTATCAGACCTATTCGTGGGCGTCCACATTGATCATAACTTGTCCCGACTCACTAGCAGACGACGCGTTTATGGACAACAATGGGGTAAACTCTATAAAGAAGGTGACCGTCGACGTATACCGTGTGATAGGGTCGGCCGAGATTGGATTTCCATTCTGTTTTGCACACATCGTCCACGGGTCCCCGTGTGATAGCGGCTTAATTTCGGTCGAGGATTGCATCGTCGGTAACTAAAGCCATGTAGTGACAGCGTTTATAAACGGCCATGTTTTGTTTGATCAGCCTCTCGCCAAAACACATGGTACTCAACTTACAGTACATCTCATTCAGGGGCGGAGCTGAAAGTGTTATATTTCCGTTTTGTGTTGAATTTTCTCCCCATAGTTGTTCAAGTGACATCGATCTTAATTAGTCCAGTGTGGAACCTTCAGCTGTGTGTTTCATCCCATTAATAAGGTAAGTGCTGAAGAAGAGAACTTTTATTTCTTCTGAAGATTGTTCCTATATTATATGAATTTCGGTGAGTCTGTACAATAATTGACTTGTCTTTTTAAGGATTTGTCCAGCTGCTTCTCATAGACTCGACGATTTTGATGAAACTTTGCAGGAAAACTCCCTTGGGTCCCAGATTTTGTATAAACCTTTTTGGTCTTCCTCACAAAAAAGCGAAAGTATTATCGTTACCCCTCTACAGTTTTGTGTAACGGAACCAGGTCCATTTTCTTCTAGCCTTACCACGTAGGCTACTAATTTATTAACATATCTAGTTTACTAATTAATGAGTAGCAGACAAAGCTAGTGTAGGCCGCCATAGGCGACCATTGCGCGAGTGTTTGTAAAATCTCGGCCACTTGAACTGAATGACCATTTTTTTAATGGTGGTGTTGACATGATACCGTGGTAATAGCTCTGTGTGAAAGTAGAAATTGTTAACATAGGAGCCTGTGAGGTTACTGTAGAGAGCTGAATGAGGAAGAGTGAGAGCGCTCTGGTGATGTGGATGAAGTACCTTGAGATGGTTTGTCCATGTTGAGAGACTGGAGAGTGAACAGTTAATGTGATGAATGAAACAGAGGGGGCGGAGGAAACTAAGAATGTAGCAGAAGAGTGGGGTGGAGAGGGATGTGTGAGTTGAAGGTAGGACAGCCAGATGGCGGAGAATAGGGTGACATGAAAGTGGTTTATTCTTGGCCAAACTCACCGGGATTAAGAAGCCTGGCTTTTAGTTAGTAAATGGATACTTCGAAGTTATTCCCAATTTCCTAGAGTACTATACCGATATACCATGTAAAGAGGGAACAAATTGAGAGACGAAAACTAGGGTTTAAAGCACGCAAATATTTAAATTCCGAGGGATGGGTACAAGTTGTAAGCAATAACAGTAAAACGTTCCGGACCCCCCTCCAAAAAAATAATAATAATAATAAAATAAATAAATAAAAATGAATAACCACTCGCGTTACGTCAGAAAAACACATTGCAGGAAGATCAAGAGACATGGGAATAGTCTGCAATTAACTTTTTTTTTTTTTTCTGGTCCATCCTGCAAAACCAAATCGTAGTTACGACATGTGAATTCGGACCTAGGAATGCGTAAGAGTTAAACACAATGAGAGCTGTATTAAACGAGGCACGGACAGTATTTTAAGCTGTATTCTCGTAGTCAAGAGAGTTCATAGTATCTCATCCCTAGCGATTTATTTTTCAAATTACACCTTAACCTCTTCAGTCTGTCGTACTTTAATTTTATTCTTGCCACCTCCAGACAGTTTTATTCACTATAACATATGAAAGATGAAAACACAAACACAGCAGACCAACCACACATTTTATTGAAGTGTCATTCACTTACACATTGAGTCAAAGCTACTGCAGATGAGTCATATCACAGTGCATCGAATCTAACATATACAGTACCATAGCATTCTCTGAGTTTCAGAAGTAGTTAAAACACGCTGGTTATATAAATCATCACTGACAATGTACGGTTCAGTGACAGATGTTCCACAAGTGCTAGTGTAGGAGTGACGGCCTTGCATTGGGTTCAGTCCTCAGGAGGTGACTAAAAGTTTTTCGATCATGTAATACCATCAGGGAAGCTAGGCTGGTCATCTGCTTCTAAATGTACTGGATTACGGTAGCCAAGCCCCGGGCACCTACGCTTCGAAAATCAAAGGAAGTGTGCTGGTTATCTATCGTTAGTGTACTGGGAAGTGTAGCTTAATCTTAGATCCTTACACCTCAAAAAGGGATGATAAGACTGGCTGTAACCTTTTACCAGAGAGACAGATAGACAGACAGACAGAGAAACAAGGGGCTTGCTTACACTTCTGCGCACTCAGTTTTAGTAAACTGCTACAGACTTTACTCTGACGTGTCTGGCTCTTCACTTGTCTCAGTCGTCCCCGTTACCGGTATCACTCTGACATTTGTAGGTGACTTTCGTCAGGTTGAGAGCGGTTCTTTCGCCCGACACTGGAAAAAAAAAAAAAAAAAATAGGAAAGAAATATGTCAAATCTAGCTTTGAAGAAGTGACTGGTGGGCTACATGAAAATGATACTGGAAATTACCCAGTATCTTTGAAGAAGTAACGCTTTAAAATGATACTTGGAATTATCCACAAGCTGTCAAGTGACTGAGCTTTAAAACGATACCAGAAATTACCCAGTAGCTTCGAAGAACTGAGTGGTGTTTTAGAATTATACAAAAAATTACTTAAAAGACTGAGTGATGCTTGAAAAACAAAAAGGGACTGACTGACTGAATAGTGATACAGAAAACTGCTTTGATTCATGTTGAAAAATTACACCAAAACATGAGCTTTAAAGAGCTGAATATACATACCGGTATATACATACGTACATACATACAAACATACATACATACATATATGTACAGTACATACAAGCAATTTTAGGCCGATAGAGTGAAAATAGTATAGTCGGCCAGTTGTTTATCATACTTTGTTAATCAGCAAGATTATACTTTTTTCACCATAACTTTGCCTGAAGTTTTTACGCTTTTCATCTTATTTCTTATAGCTTAATGGCGGAAAAAGACAATGCTACAGCTTTATTTCCCTTCCATAGTAGTCAACATCATATTCCATTATAAATCTGTTGTTACTACTCAGCATACAAGATGGAGAGATGGCAATTTTAGGCATAGTTGAGTAAATGACAATATAAAACAGTTCACCTAGGCTTGTGCTCTGACTTACGGGTGACACTGACATTGGTGGGGAAGAACAGTTCTATTTGCGATGGGTGTCCAACGTTCAGTGTTGTCATGAGGTTCCAGTCGGGCGAGGGAGGGAACTCTTGGAACCGGCACCAGTCGTTGAACAGAGCACACAGACGGTCACCTACACCCCGCAGCCCTTCAATTCCACCAGATGCAGTGCTCACAGTGAACACCCAGCAGTCAGACGAGGAACACTTGGCCGCACACTGTATTCGCGACGAGACCTGTAGGACCGTGTTCAAGGCTGGATGCTTTTCCAGGAAGAACGAGAGGCATGGATGTTTGAACAGTTGTGTGTGTGTGTGTGTGTGTGTGTGTGTGTGTGTGTGTGTGAGAACAAATAAAATTGTTTTTATCCGATTTTACCCACACTTGGTAAAGAGGTTTACAGCCATTAAAAGGGCTGACAACATTTTTAAGAAAAGCCAGGTCAGTGACCAAGGTCACAAGGTTAGATCGAATTTTGCCTTAGCAAGGTCAGCTTAAATCATTTTTATTCAATTTACACCAAACTTGTGGGAAGGTTTGAGAGTACAGTAAGGTAAGAACGAAGGGCTTCGATTTTGAGAATAATCAAAGGTCAAGGTCATATGGCAAGGTCACAGTTCAACCCGTGTACCTGTGTGTAAACGAGATAATTATAGTAGTTCAGTTTTGATGTGATTTAATCCAAACGATTCAAAGGTTTGGGGTCGCACAAAGGCTTCATTATTATTAGTATTATTATTATCATCATCATTATTATTATTATATTATTATCATTATTGTTATTATTATTACGATATATATTTTTTTTAGATTAGCAAGTCAAAGATCATGGTTTCATGGCAAGGTCAGTCTAAGCAGTTATTGTCCGAGTTAAACCATACTTCATGGAGGGCTTTAGGATAATGAGAGGATAAAGGGATTTAACAATCAGTCAAAGATCAGAGTCACGGGGAAAGGTCAAAGGTCAAGGTCACAGTGCAAGGTGAACTCAGACAGTTTTGATTTGATTTGGACAAAACGTTCGGGATGTGTTAAGGGTCAGGCGAGGAAGCAGTTTGCTTTTGATAGTAATCGGTCGAAGGTCAGGGTCACGGGGCAAAGTCAAATGCTCGGTCCTCAGACAAAGTGGAGGGTATAGGTGTTGCAGTCCCTGGGTGCTGCTTTTTACATGCTTTCTCCTCCTCATCCTAATTATTATTATTTTATTATTACTATTATTATTATTATTATTATTATTATTATTATTACTACTACTACTACTACTACTACTACTGCTGCTGCTGCAACTATTGCTTGCTTACTACTACTGCTATTACTACTACACTTTTTTTTTTTTTTTTTTTTTTTTTTAATCGAGGCGAAGATGCACTTGACAGGTTGGTGATGATTGGCTGAATGCTTCATGTCCGAATAGCATCATTGTATTTCACATAATTACTCGGTTTCGATTCACATTACCGGTAATTATTTGAAATAGAACGAGGTTATTAGGACATACTGCAGTCAGCCAATCATCATCAACCTGTCAAGTGCATCTTCGCCTTGATAAAAAAAAAAAAAAAAAAAAAAAACTATACTACTACTACTACTACTACTACTACTACTACTACTACTGCATTAAAATTTATTATATCAGTGTTGATATTGTAGTTTTAATTATCATCATATCTTGAATAAAGCAGAACATTCACAGGCTTTCATACACATAGGCTACACACGCACACATACAGTACACTCACATGAACCTAAACAGAATCGGTCTCATTTACACACATACACACACACACACACACACACACACACACACACACACACACACACACACACACACACACACACACACACAGCCTCATGTGCACAATTGCACATGCATGCAAATGTATGCACTTACAAATGAAACTACATACTAGTTCTCAGAATCGATCACCACACACACACACACACACACACACACACACACACACACACACACACACACACACACACACACACACACACACACACACAAACAGGATTTTAGAATACTTTCTTTCTATCTATGTAGCCCTCTCACGGTCGCTGTAACTGTAGTATTGTAGTCCAGCAAACGTCACATTAATTTTTATTCGTCTGAGAGTGAGTCGTTGGAGACTGGTAATAATTTTCTTCTTATGTTTATTTATGTTCCTTACCAAGTCAAAATCAGTTCAAATTTCAACGGAGAAGTCGGAACCCAACTAAATACCAGACATCTGTAATTATTTTTTATTTATTATTTATTTGTGTATCACCACCTCCTCGGAATCAGCACATCATATCAACCTCATTTTGAAACATACGTTAGTAGCCTCGTCACGCACTGTCTCACTTATAATATGCCATGCATTTCGTTTTGTTATCCTTTGCTGCTCTGTATTCAAGTTCATTTTCATATATTACAAGGTCATCCTCACAATTAGCCAGGAATTCCAAGTGAGAGTTTTGGAATAAACCCAAGTGGCCTCGTCATGCACCATCACACCCCGGAAAATCTGTTCCCACGATCTGCCTGGCACTGATGGAACCGTGTCGTGAAACCGAAGGATATTTTATCAGCACTGCACATTTCCCCCAAGCCTTAGATTACATGGCATAAAACAAAGGAAAAAGAAAACGCTTTATGCTCGCCCACACATCAGGAAGAAAGTGCACAAATGGACAGGGAATAGTAGTGCCTGTAATTTCACACGATATCTGCCGGTCTCCTAAAAGTCGGCTCCGGATTCGTATCAAACGCTGTAGATTGTCCTGATTTTTGGCAAGCATGTTTATAGCTAGTTTATGAGGAGGATTGGTCTGATTTTTGGCGCGCGAATTTATAGCTAGTTTATGAGCCCAATGCAAGCTATCAGGGTGGGTTTGGGAGTTCGTGATTAACCCTTTCAACGCTGGAAGGTCTCATTCACTTTGTTCTAGCTCGGTTAGCCCATTTCATTTAGTTCAAGAGATCCCCTCATAGTACTGGAGTTATGAAGGCCGTTAACCATATTCGGTGACATAAGGTGACTTCGTTGCGATTTATTTTGCACATTACAACTTCAAACTGTCTTGCTTGTTATTCATGTTGTTTTAATATTGGCATAATTTGCATAAGTAGCATACAAAAGGATATTAAAGGGTATTAGATGAGAGATTTTGCTGTGGAAAATAAGTTACAAGCTCTCCAAGTACCAACAAGGAATGCGATTTTCTTAGTTCATGATTGAATCCGAAGTTCCGAGTAAGCAAATGAAGGAAGTGCATGTTGATTCTGAAAGCTCAAACAATATTCCTTTTAGCGTCCCTTTCTCATGGGTTTATTAGCAGTGTTTCTTTTGGCTGAACATGGAATTCGTTGCTGAATGACTTGGCTAAGTGAATGTTTCTCAGGTTGCATTTCTCTCTCTCTCTCTCTCTCTCTCTCTCTCTCTCTCTCTCTCTCCACACACACACACACACACACACACACAGTACAATGGTAGGGCAAGGGATGTCAGCTTGTGAACTTCAGGGAACAGTGTGATGGGTAGGTGTCAGGGAGTGCAACTGTGGTCTGAAAGGCCTCTTGGCTCCCAGTGTTGATGCATAAGTGAAGCTTGAACCATGCTCGAGGGACACTAGAGTAAAGGCAGCGGAGACAAGATGCCGTAGAAGCGGTGGCTGTACAGGAACAGAGGGACCATTTTAAAGTAGAAATATTTAATCAGAGACTGAATGGGTGCAGTTTGTGAACAGATTTGGCCGACTGAAGCGAATGGAAAAGGAGAGGCAAAGAATGTAGGATAGTGGGGAGGCTGGAAGAAATGATAATAAAAAGAAGTCAGACCAAAGACAAAATTCATGGACATAAGGTGAGGGGGAGATGAGGGAAGGTGGTATGGTCGTAAGAGGGGTGGTCGTTGCTGAGTAGGGATAGTGATGCCAGAGGGTCTTTACGTATATCTGTACCATGTTTAGTTGTAAAAAATATAAGAGACGAACATTAGTAGCCTAAGGTATACGTTGAAAGTCAATGGAGATGCGACCCGTTTCAACAGGCACACAAATGATCGTTACGAGAGTTGGTTTCCCGTTTCTAAATCTTATTACTCTTCTTCATCTTATTTTTATTATTATTATTATTATTATTATTATTATTATCAGTAGTAGTCGTGGTTATAGTGTGATGTGAATTGTTATATAAGATGATACCTTTTGACTTATATGTTTCTCCTCTTTTCCTTTTTCCTATCCACTCCATTTTTTATAGTAGGAATTGAGTTAAGGTATGATAATAATTCTCCTGCTTTTCTTTGATCCAATTTCTGGACTCCATCCATTCCATTAACAGTAACCGAATCAAAGTGTGGTGGTGATGTTGATGATTATGATGACGACAGTTCCCTTTTGTGTTTATCACATGAACCCAGCAGTTCCCTTTTTTTTTTTTATCTTACCCACCCAATTTATACTTGTGAAAATACGAGTAGAATTCTGATGATGGTGGTGGTGGTGTATTTTAAGTGTTCCGTCGTGTTTTACAGGCGTGGGACTACTCGTAAAAGGCGGGTGGAAAACGCGTGGAGGCAATGGATCCAGATGGGAAACTATAGAGCATTGCTTTTTTAACGAGGCAGACCTCACGCAACTGAACAGCATTCCGCATCACACACACACACACACACACACACATACTGTATAATAATATATATATATATATATATATATATATATATATATATATATATATATATATATATATATATATATATATATATTGTATACGATTTTTCTCTCAACAGTTTTAATCTACTCAGTACGATGTTGCCTTTCCTCATTCATATTGGCTACCTGCAGACGACTTCATTCTGATTACGAGAAACGTTTTTTTTTTTTTTTTTTAACTAGAAAGATTAGCTGTAGCCTTTGTTAACTCCATCTATAGAAGATGTGTTTTTAGAAATCAAATAAAAATGATCTGAATAAATGATACCAAGCAGTACGTAAATAAAAAGTGTTCGAAAGGAAGGAGGGATTGAACTGTACGATGATCATCTTTACAGTATTTCCAATGGACTGAAACAGGAAAATGGATAAATACAGCGGTAAAGATATCCCCGATCATCATCATCACCATTAAAACAACCACCACCACCCCCATCATCGTTATCATCATTACACCAGCATCAGCATCTTAACCCATTTCACACTGTGGCCTGCATTGCTAGCTGATTTCGGAGATTTCGCAACGCCTCTTCATTAGCTGTTTATTTTGCATATGACACATTAATATTCCTTTTGTAGCTACTACATCGAATAGTAGTAGTAGCAGCAGCAGCAATAGTACCAGTAGTTGTTGGTGTAGTACGAACTGTGTCGATATTTAACAGGTGTTCATAAGAATATAAGAGAAAGTAAGGGGTAAAATGAAAGGTAAATAGTTGAAGAAGAGGCAATACGAAGCTTCCTACGCCACTTTGAATACCACTTCATTCCAAATGGGTTGAGTAGCATAAAAAAAGAAAAAAAAAACACAAGCGTAGGAAAAGGCGCGTCAGTGTTTATCGAAATACTGATATAGCGTCAGACAGTAATATCTTCACAAACCTGGGGTTTCAAGCCAGTGGAGCGAGATTTTAAGTTAGCTATCATCATCATCATCATCATCATCATCATCATCATCATCTTCTTCTTCTTCTTCTTCTTCTTCTTCTTCTTCTTCATATACATTTTTTTTTTTTTTTTTTTCTTCATCACCATCCAGACTTTAGGTAATGACGCAGATTGAAAACATCGTAAAGGAACAACTGACCGTGAATGAGTAAGTCCTTAAAAAAATTATATAATATATACCAATATGTCAAAAACTGGTCTGGGTACTTTTTCTTTCTTAATATGAAATCGATCTTTTTCATAGGTAGGTCTACATTAGCTGTTCTGATGATAAAATACTTCCCTTATGATTAACTCTCGTCACAAAGTTCATTTCCAGACCAAAACTTAAAAAAAAAAAAAAAAAAAAAAATCGAATGCGAGCTTAGCCAGATGGGAAGGTGTGGAGGGGAGGGAGGTTGGAAGGAAGGTAAATGAATGGTAATAAATGGAACATGCTTACCTCTCTTATTCCATCTTCACTGTTTATTGATGAGTGCCTCTCCATACCACACAACACTGGTAGATCACGTCACTATTTTAATACCACCTCACACCACCAAACACCGTATCACGTCACTACTACTGCTACATCGCGTCACTGCTACTGCTACATCACGTCACCATACTACTCCACACCACATCACGCCATTGTATATTAATTCCATCCCACACCACCACATCACATCACCAGGCATTAATACCACCCCACACTGTATCACCACATCTTATCACCGCAGCATGCCACCAACCACACCATTACGGCATACCACCAACCACATCACCAGTCACGTCACCACACCACGTCACACATACTTCTTGTTCCTCCTGCAAGAACCAGTTACGAGTCATTTGTGTGCAGTTGTGTTCGTTAATCCAGGCATCTCATCCCTAAATCACTTTCTCCATCCATACCCTGCCAACACTCACCTTTACCACTCTCTCTGACTTTCGGTTCAGTACCAAAACCCGTGTAGAACATGTACCCCTCTATCTCGTTGGATGCTAGCAAGAATGAGATGGGAAATTCGTCATGGGGTAACCACTGATCCCTCTTCAACCCAACCCAACCCATCCTAACCTAATCTGAATCAGCCCATCCTTACTTTATCTAATCTAATCTAACCCATTCTAACCTAACTCATCCTAACCTAACCCAACCCAGCCTAACCTAACCTAATCTAACCCACTGGTTATCCAGCCAACCCAGACCAGTTTAACCCAACTCCATCACTATTATAGTTCTTTCAGTTTAACTGGCCCAGGTTTTCGTCCTTTTGCAATTTGTTTTATGTATAATAATAATAATAATAATAATGAATAATAATAATAATAATAATAATGAATAATAATAATAATAATAATAATAATAATGATGATAATAATAATAATAATATAATTCCACGAGTCATCATTTTTTCCATAGCTTCTTCGTGACTAGCACCATATTCTAGCTTTAGTCCACTGTTACGTCCTACCATTCACGATCGAGAGATGCCACTTTTAGGCCAGGTTTATGTGAAACGAGTAGAGGTTTTAGGCCGTTAAAGTGAAACGAGCAGAGCTTAATTCCAAGTAAAAGTGAAACGAGCAGAGCTTAATTCCAAGTAAGAGTGAAACGAGCAGAGTTTTAATCCAGGTTAAAGTGAAACGAGTACCTAGACTTTTAGGCCAAATTAAAGTGCAACGTGTAGGGTTTTAAGACAGGTTAAAGTGAAACGAGTAGAGCTTTATTCCAAGTTAAAGTTAAATGAGTAGGGTTTTAGGCCAGGTTAAAGTGAAACGAGAAGAGCACAGTGTTTCTCAGACCGACCTTAAACACCCTCAATGGCTTCTTGTCCGGCACCAGGCCTTTGTAAACCGCGTAACTGCCTTTGTTGGCGTTGGAGAACTCAACGATGGGTTCTGGTGCTGTTGCTGACCCTCCTGAGTCCTCACTAGAGTCAGAATCCTTAGATTCGTCCTCAGCAGTCACCATCCTGCTCATCATCATGATCATTACCATCACCACAGCTGTCACCACTCCCTGCAGGATAAGTTTTGGATGACTGAAAAAGGAGAGAAGGAGAATGACGAGGAGATGAGGAAGGAGGAGGAGGAGGAGGAAGATGGCAAGAAGAGAGGAAAGAGGACAAAGAACAGTGGAGGGAGATAGAAAGACAAGAAGAGAGGAAAGGAGACAGTGGAACAGTGGTGGGAGATAGGGAGGGACGGAGGAGAGGAGACAGTGGAACAGCGGAGGGAGATATGGAAGGAAGGAGGTGAGGAGGACAGACAGTGGAACGGTGAAGAGCATAAGAGAGGATAGGCTAGCTGCTGTAGGCCAGTTGACCCATGCTAGGCAGCCCCTACAGGAGTGTGACGGAGCTACTAGAACAGGACACGGATAACAAAGATGAAGGCCCTCTCCCGCCCACCAAACCTTCTAGCCGATACCAGCAAGAAAAAGTGAGGAGAGCCACACCGTATAGATTATCTGACGTGGAAATTGTATAGGAAAGTGCGAAATGAGAAAAGAGACAGTCGTAATGAAACCTGAAAAGAAGAAAAAAGGGGAATTAACAACTAGGACACATTCTATATCCATATGCCTGGAATATGCTAGAAACTGTCACTGAAAGGAGTATCAACTATATCACTAGGTACGACAGGCAGAGAGGAGACGATAGAAGTTAGAGGAAAATGAAGGAGGAGAGAGGAGATAGTGAAGGGAGGTGCGGAGGGTAGGAAGAGAGGAGAGGAGACGGTGGGGCAGTGAAGGGAGATATAGAGGACAGGAGGAGTTGGGAGGAAACGGGATAGTAGAACAGTGGAGAGAGAGAGAGAGACGCATTCTTCTTGTCGCGGGAAACTTCATACCATTTCTAAGCTGTATAAAATCGCCTGACAGAAGCAGACACAGAATGATAAAAGGCGCCCTTACTCCCAGGAAATAATGACTTTTTATACCCGCCTCTACAAAGAATAAAATATAAAAAGACGTCATCGTTCAGAAAGAATAAAAGTAATGAAATGTGGCGGTGTTCCATTCAGGGGCTAAATGAAATGGTCTAAAATAGTCTGGCGGTAGATAGAATATATTGATAAATAAAACAGGCTTGAGGCAGACCATTAGCATAATAGTGATACATATACAACGGATATGGAGAGAATAGTAGTAGATTAGATTAGATTAACCCTGACACTGAGATGACGTCTGTTAATTTATTTTAGCTACCACCATGAGATTTATTTCGGAGAGACCCCTTGTATTGAAGAGGTTGATAGAAACTAGCCTCCTTATAACCCCCTCGTGTTCGAAAATTCTCTTCTAAGCTGAGTAAAAGTGCCTAGCGGTAGGAAGAATTAAAAGAGAGAGAGAGAGAGAGAGAGAGAGAGAGAGATACCTTCATTGTGAGGATGTCAGAGTCTGAAGAAAATTGACGTCAGCAGGAATTAAGGTGCCTCACGCCCAGCCACAACTGCATCCACCTCTAGACTGATGCATTACTCCAAATCACTGCTACCTTACCCAGCCTCACCCCACTCCCCTCCTTCACCCTGCCTCACTCCACTCCCCTCCCTCACCTTGCCTCACCCCACTCCCCTCTCCTACTTTGCCTCACCCCAGTGCCCTTCCCCACCCTGCCTCATCCCACTCCCCTCCCACACCTTGCCTCACCCTACTTCCCCCTCTGCCTCACCTCACCCCCTCCTCACCCAAACACATGCGAATTGTGTGTGTGTGTGTGTGTGTGTGTGTGTGTGTGTGTGTGTGTGTGTGTGTGTGATTTGTGCACGTGAGTGTGTAATTTCAAGTGTACACTGGCATGTGGGTATGTGGATGTACAGTCTGTGTGTGTGTGTGTGTGTGTGTGTGTGTGTGTGTGTGTGTGTGTGAGAGAGAGAGAGAGAGAGAGATCCTGAAGTGGATTCACAGGTGTAACACATTTTCCCTAGCGATTTATTATGCACACTACATCTCACTATCTTCATGTATGCTAATGATATAAACGATGTCTCGACAGAAACGATATAAGCACCATATTAGTATTTAAGGTGTAATATGTAAGATAAATAATTGAGTACGGGTGAGAGAGCAAAGTTTACTGTTGGTGAATGAAGCGAAAATTACGCTTTTCAGTGGCTAGTAATTTTTTATCTAACGAAACTAGAGCAGTCTTTTTTTTTTTTTTTTAATTCTAAATGCATGGTCGATCCATTCAATTTTGTGTGTTATTATACACAAAACTTTCGTTGCACATTAACATTGACCAAAGGGAAAACAATTACAAATGCTTTTTCGCTGATGCGCAAAAACGCCTTCATCTGGCAAGTATTAATGTACCTTGTTTCACTGGGCACATTACGGATATTCTATTTACAGTACAATATATACAGACTTTACAATGATGCCGCTCCTCATAAAGGTAAATCACGGAAATGAATTTGTGCATGGAATTCTTAGTTCAACAGCAAGTATGCATAAGAATAAATCAAACACTAAAACAGAATACTTTAGCATTCTAAAAGTGATGTGATAATATACCAACTTGTCCAAAAAACGGTATTGACACGTAAACACTTTTTTTTTTTTTTTTTTTTAGCTCATTTAACGTCACATTTTTTCATGGGTTACAGTATCGTAAGGCATGTATACATGCGTAAAGAGTGTAATAGGAGTGTCCAGTGATGCAAAATGGTGTACTGTGTTGCAGCAAAGATTAATGTAGCTCTTGGAGACGGCATCGCCGTGTTTGAAATTGGCTCATGTGACGTCATATAGGTAACGGGTTTTCTAATGCGAGATGCTTAGTACTGTAACTGTAATTATTTTTATTTACTGTGGATGGCTGATGCTAAAATATTGATTTTTCCCTTGACAAAAAGACAGATGAATAAGACATCTGGAGGAATTCAAGAATTTATCTCTTTTTCGTAATTAATCATTAAATGCTGAGACTGGTTAGCCTAGCCTCGGGCTCCTTCGCTCGTGGTGGGGCTAAAAAGGATTGGATGATAGTTAAATAGTGACCAGAAAAACTGATTTGCCGGTTTTCCACAGTTTACAGAAGAAACCGTATGTGATGGTATTTGCAACCCCAGGCTCATCTGACCCTGATTCTGTTGGACTATAGGATGAAGTTGCCCGCTCCTGCGGTCCACCATCCTCCTTCTAGGGAATTGGGAGAGAGGTGAGGGACGTATGTATAACTGAGCAATGGAGCCGCCCAGTCATATCGGTGCCATCTCATGAAGGTGTCCCTCTCCAGCACCTAAACTGCATGTAAAAAGGTGTGTAATGCTGCGATCCAGCGGCCAGCTCTACTTACAAACTTATGATCATTTCCCTCTCATAACTAAGATTTGTTTTTCCAGAAAGAAGAAATGGTAAGAAGTGAAGTTACTAAGGGAATTTATTTAAAAAGTTAATATCGATATGCCAAAAACAAAAAATGCACACAAATATGGTGCCAAAGAGTTTGTGAAAGTGTGGTCGAGGGTAGTGTTGGTAGAGGCAGACCTGATGTAGGATGGAAGAAGAGAATGGAGCAGTATTTTGGTGAAAGAAAGAAGAGGAAAATAGGAAGGTTTGAGAGGGAGAGGTGAGTTGGGTGGATTAAGTAACCTGGAGATATTTCTGTCACAGCCATCGTCTGTTCTGGAATACCTAGGAGGGAGCAGAGCGTCAAAGATGGTGATGATGATTTCTGATCACGTCATTTGTACGTTGATGTTCGAATTATTGAAAAGACCTAAAGTCATGAATGAGAGCAGTGGACCTGAGAGGAGAAGACGCAGACAGACAAATGATGACGTGAAGGAGCTCCGTGACATTGGTGTGAATTTGTTAGAAACCATCAGGACAAATACTCTGAGATAATTTGACCATGTGGAAAAGATGGAGAATGAGGAAGTGGCAGGGAGAATGCAAATGAGTGAAGTGTAGGGAGAGGAGAAGGAGACCGAGGATGAGATGGAGGAATAGGGTAGATAGATATACGAGAGAGGTGTGTGTGAGTTAGAGACAGGGCACCCAGATGGCAGGAAGTGGAGTGACATGTAGGCGAATAGGTATACGAGAGAGATGGGTTTGAGTTGGAGAGAGGACACCCAGATGGCAGAAAATGGAGTGACGTGTAGACAATAATATGTGTTCACTCCATGCGGGATTAAGGCGTATAGTGATAGATACGGTGGTAGAGAGCAAGAGGATCAGGAACGTAGGGGCCCAGGGTTAGATTACTTATCCCATACATTTAAGGTGAGTCGCCAGTCAGTTCCGTGAGTTGTATGTGATCATTAAACCCCAACCATCACATGAGTATAATCCTCTATGAATATGAGCCATATCCAGTTGAAGCATCTTAACCCCACTGAACCACCTGGCATCCACTAGGTGTTATTATAACTGAACATGATGATAATTCCATTGGCTGCGAGGACTTACGGTAATTTGTATTGTGTTCTTCCAGCTGACAGATTTTAATAGGCTTTGAAAAACACCTTAGTAATGAAAAAGATGCTATATCTGAGTCCTTTACTACTGTATATGAATGTGTCGAATACAATGATCGAGTTATGGCAAAAATTATATTGACATATCTTTAAAGTGGTCCAACAAATACCATATTCAGCTGTTGCAATAAACACTAGAATATGATGCTAGTCAAGAAGTAGGCCTAGTGTTAGGGACTCGATGTTGAGCCGTTGTACATTCTACCACTGAACATAGTGCATGGACCAGCAAAGGACTGGCGTAGGACTGAGGTCGGTATACTCAGCAATTTGATGTCTCCATAAGCTACTACTAAAAAAAAAAAAAAAAAAAAATCTGGGTGAAGTTGAAAATAGACTTTATGAGATGAGATAGTAAAGGATTATCTCTAGAAAAATGTACATAGGTATTGTGTGTGTGTGTGTGTGTGTGAGAGAGAGAGAGAGAGAGAGAGAGAGAGAAATAGCTCTATAGAGAGTGATAAAGCTCTATACATGCAAATATCTTTCCTATCGTGGATTGGTGTTGTCAGATCTTCCCGAAAATCGTACATAAAATTCGAACGGTGGGATATTTCGGCCTTAATATAATTTAACATACATTTAGAGCGTTAGTTACATTTTCAATAATTTTATGTGCTTTTTCAACGTTTATAGACCTGCGGATGCAAAATCCATTATAATTCGGTGATCTCTTGGAAAATTATTGGAACCTCCATTTATGGAGCGGAGAAGGGAACATGGGAGAGGCAGGACGGAAGGTAAGTTGAAATCATTTGTTTTCTCGATTACCCTGTACTTTAATTATTGTGGTACATCATTAGCCAACTCTGAACTATACAGAGATCAGTGTGAAAATAGAGGGAGTATCGGAGTGAGAAAGAGAAGAAGAAATTGTGAGCTGCCTCGGAGATAACACTAGCGTTAAGACGTAATGGCAGATGCTTCCAAGCCAGTGATATTCATCACCCTCCATCCACACGAAATGTTAAATTACGCGCGTAATTACGACTCAGGGTAACAGAGTACCATTTTTTTTTTTTTTTTTTTTTAGTTCAGAAGATGTACCAGTACCTGCAGATTTGTGCTACCCTTGTTTTCCTTTATGCGGCTACTCTCACTGCCTACAGTAACTAACCAGTGCAAACAAGGGTAGCCAACCAGATGAGTAGACGATTCTATTTAGCAACCAACTAAATTACCATGGGTATATTAATGATTTGCATAAATCTTGCCAGTACACTTGCAGTATGTATTTGTAATCACAACGTAGGTATTTGCTGAGATTGTCAAGGTGTGGTCAGAGACCACAAAATAGGCGAAGTATTGACTGCCTTCCGGTCTTCCCCAGCCAGTCAGCAGATTCAGTTGCGTTGCAGTTGTCCACCTTTAGGTAGATATTCACCAAAAGTTACATAAAAGCATATCACTTTATTTAGGCAGTGACTGGTGAAAGACCCATGAAATTTGAGTGTGGGAGAAACTTGAGTGAAGGCTTCACCAAATTTGGAAAACCAAAAAAATATTCATGTAAATTTTTACCTGTACACCAAATTCCCCAGGAAAAATTAATATAGTTGCATCCCACGGTTTTTCTTGTGATGTATTCATTTCTGACATTTGACATCCATTTCTGTTAAATAGTTCATTACCAAACCGCCCCAGCCTTTCCATATATTTGGTTGAAATGAGTCACAGGTTACTTATTATTTCTGGATCATCACAGCTACTGTGATGCCTTCATAGAGAAGTTAGAAGACACGCCTCTCATGCCTTCCATCAACACCTGGCCACATCACAAGAAGCTAGCCTTGATATTCCATATGGGAGGCTGCGAGAGGACAGCAACAGGAGTTCCTGTACCTGAGGTCACTGAATTCATTACAAGGTAAGATAACTTACAGTTTAATTCTTCATTGTGCCAACATCCGTCAATTATTTCAGTGTGCTTAACAACATTATATCTCCAAATTGGTGGGGTCTTCTCTAAGGCATTTCCAACACAAACGTGTCTTTATGGAGGTTTCAGTATCATCCCGTACATTCTGTAATTTCCCTGATCGTGACATATGACCTTTGCCCTGCAATAACTTCCATCCTCAGCAGTGCCGAGTTGGCCAAAGGGGACTGAACTACACCTTCTCCCTAAGGTAAGCTGCTTTCATGGTTGGGTCAAGTTTGGGTTGGTTAATGATACCTCCTTTAGGTAAGCTACATTCAAGGTTGAGTCCAGTTTGGGTTGGTTAACCCCTAGATGCTAGGCTATTTATACTGCAGTCCTCTCAGTAGTTACAGCCAGTTTTTCCCAAATTGCTTGTTTTCAAACCTTAATATCTCGAAAAGTATAGCAATTAGGGAAACATATAAAAAAACATATTACTTACAAACTCTTTTTCTTGTGAATAAAAGCATCCCCATGTCTGTAGGTGGTCGCGTTGATGAGTAAGGACGTGAAGAAGATAGGTAACTTTTGGCGTGTGAGGCTGGATGTATTCATGTGTGTGTGCATGGCCCCAACTTTGGCTTTATTCTCAGCATGATAACTTCTCCATTATATACTAGATAAACTAGACATAGTTGCATCCAAGGCAGACCCCATGGAACTGTCACTGAGCCCTTTCCAAGTATCCTTGGAAAGATGCTTGGTAGGGGTGGATGAGGCAAGGGTTCCACGTGAAGCGGGAACGGAATTGGACAAGAGGCTTAAGAAAACATCATCCTACACCTGGCAGAGTCACAGAGACGACTAAGGTATGCTTGCCCCGGGTGCTGGGAGTCTATGCCAACTGTTTGGTAATGAGATCAAGTGGCAGCCACTTCAGACTGTAATGCGAAAATACTTGTGGTTATATCCGACACCTGGCCTCCACGGCTTACAAATTTTGCGTCAGATATAACCATCCCCTGGTAAATGATACCAGGGTGAGCTTTGCCCCCCCTTCCCCCATTAGGCCAGGGTTAGGTTTAGTTTGGTTATGATAGGTTAGGTAGGTTTTTCATGTGTTTCAAATGATTGGATTTTATTCCACGTCTGACTTGGTGACAGTTTTGATTGATTTTGTTAAATTTTATTGTGTATCTAACATCATACCCCTGCCAGGGTAGGAGTCATTTGTGACAAAAATCTTAATATCAACTGAAATACGTTAAAAAATTGTCATCTAAAAAAAAGTACAAAATGAAAAATATAACCAAAAACAGCTTGCCTTAGGGAAATGGTGTAGTTTAGGCCTCTTCAGCCACCTCAGCACCACTGGGAATGGGAACTACCACAGGGTCACATGTCGTGATTGTAGAAACTACTTACGGGACGATATTGAAACCTTCATAAACATATATTTGCAATGGAAATGCCATAGGGAAGACTCCTCTATTTTGGAAATGTCGCAGAGTGCACTGAAATAACTGACAGGCCTAGTTGTAGTAGTAGTTTTAGACCCACGATCATCTGAAATGTGCACCCAGTCGACTAAAGGTTGAAGCAGCCCTTGTTTCAGGGAAATAAGTAGGGAGTTGAGGTCTGTTTGTATTACCAAGCAGTAGAGTCAACAGGTTTTGTATTCATCATCATCATCCCGACCTCCTTTTCCACCTTAGGGCAGGGTGAGGAGTAGCAGTGTCCAGACAGCCCAAATTTTCCCAGTCCAATGAGCTACGTTTCCATTCACACATCCTTCAAGCCCCCGGAATCCTGGCTCTATCGGATATGCCAAAAACATTCACCATGTTTTGTAGCTTCACATAAACGTATCCAACAATGTCAGTCTGGACGCTGCCATGTTAAAAAGGGTGCCAGGATATATATATATATATGAGTACCTGTATATACTGTATACTGTACTGGTATACAGTATATATATACTGTATACAGATTATTTATTTATTCAGTATAGCCTACATATACAGTATTATAGTAATATTGTACTTTACACTATACTGATGAACGTGTCTGTTATTTACCTTATAGTGGTAAACATTGCTGAAGTGGTCAGGCAGTCTGGGCCGCTTCTGGCTTTATCGGACTTTTTCCGACTTACGGGAATTTAGTCCGGTAGCTCCTTGATTCCGATAAAAGCAAATTCCAGTCTATCGAAGTCTGTTATATGCAGGTTTTACTGTATATGTATATAGATAGATATAGATACGTACAGTAAAAGTCCTCTCATTCGGCATCTGGTCTTATGGTATTTCCGGTCTTTTGGTGGTTTTCATAAATAGTCATGTTACGAATGTTCACTGCTCTTCCGGCACATGTGCTGAGCCGATCAGCCAATTTGGTGCTGTTGGCAATAGATCTAGTGCTTTATATAGTAAATTAGTACTTACCATAATAATTAGCACCAATAAATGTTTGAGTTTCTTCTCTATGTTTCGTTTTGAAGTCCAAGTTACCATAGAAGGTTGAACAGTTTACCCATAGCTTAGCGCGTTTTAAAGTTGAGCTTAGCACTTTTGAAGATTTCTGCTTGCCAACACTGCATGTGCTTCTTGTCTGGCTTTGTGAGTGGGACCTTTCGAAAGTTTGGAAACTTGGTCATGCTATTTTATGGTCATCCTCTCGTTCTCGTGTTGCACCATGGCCTCTACTAATGGAAAGTTTACTGGTGTTGTGAAAAAATGCACCCATAAGGTGCTGACTATCACCAAGAAGAGTGAGAATTATTGAAAAAATTGGACTGGGTGTCCCTAGGAAGAAGATAATGGAAGACTTCGGTGTGAGCTCTTCCAGTATACATGACCTTAAGAAACGGAAGGCCAATTTAGTGCGTAGGGTTGACCAGTAATACTTACTGGACACTGTGATTGCACTGGGGTTACCGACCATGATTGCTAGAAACTTTCTGGCAGGTTTGCCCAGTCATTCAGCGGTTTGTGCCCTTTTGGCACCTGCTTGGTCCCGAAGATGCCGAATGAAAGCACTTTCATTGTGTATATATATATATATATATATATACACACACACACACACACAGTAATCACTCCAATATCCGACGTAATAGAGCCATAGGTAGGTCCGGATATTGGTTCTGTCCGGATATTGGGCCCCAGCTCATGGACTTGTACTTATGGACCCTAACTCAGAGAAACACCTATACAACTCCCTCTGGACATGCATAGCACCTATTTAAGACCCAAATCACACCAATAAGGCACATAAATGACTGAAATAAATGCAAAAGAAACATAAAATGAGGGTTTAGAAGTAGGTTCACACAATAATAAACATTCTGGTGACTGGCTCCTGGACTGGTACTTATGGACCCTAACCTAGCCTAACTCAGAAAAACACCTTCCTACTGCACATGCATAGCTCCTAACACCCTATTCACACCAATAAAGGACATTAAAGAGTGAAATGAGGTAAGTATAGTATGGAAAAAAAGTACAGTATGAAACATTCTTATGTCCGGATAGTGGGGATGTTCGGATATTGGGCGTCCGGATATTAGAGTGATTACTGTATATATATATATATATATATATATATATATATATATATTTATGTATGTATATATCTATATATATATATATGTATGTATGTATATATATATATATATATATATATATATATATACACACCGTAATAGAGCCAAAGGTATGTCCGGGTAGTGGCAATGTCCGGATGGTGAACAATATCCCCCCGTACTATACCCAATCTCCAACCTATACCTGACCTATTTGTACAGTACCTCTGCAAACTTTGGCAGTGTTTTCCGGTCATTCATATTTAGACATCAAAACATACATAGGAATATCCAGAGTAATGCTAAACACCAAGAAAACCATGCAAAAAAAACACTGAAACCCTCAAAACACTCTGCCTATACACTACTGTATGTACAGTACCCCACCTAATTTTGGCACTGTTTTCAGGTCAATCTGCCATACTTAGACATCAAAACACACACAGGAATATCCAAAATAATACTAAACACCAAGAAAACCTTACGAAAAAAATACAACCAAAATACACTGTACCTATACAGAAAGTCATGCAGCACCAGCAGATATCCTTTGACCTTGTCTGTTTATCTGTTATGTCTGTCTGTCTAACTGTTACCAGACACGTTAATCCCTCAAGGGGTGGCCACAGGCAAATCGCCTCCACACGCTGTCTTCTGCCATTTGGCTGACCTGCCTCCAACTCACAACTCCTCTGATATCTCTCTCCACTCCATCCCACCATTTTAGTCGTAGTTTCCCTTTCTACCTCACTCTTATACACTCTCTAGTCAGTCTCATTCTCTGTTTTATCCTTATGGCTGGACCATCACAGAGTTTTAATATTTTCAGTCACATCCACATCCACAGTGCATCTCACCTTCAGTTGTCATTGTTTTTCTGTGTAACTCCACATGCTTCATTCAGATAACTCTTGTGCACTCTTTTCCACTCTTCCAGTGCTCTCACCCTTGGCTTTTGTCCTTTCACCAGGGATGAGACTAGCATGTTAACCCTGTGGAGGGATCTGGTACTACCCAAGCTTGAATAAAAGTTCCATAGCAAGAGGGGAAGATCCTGCTACATCAAAGGATCCAAGAGCATATGCAAGAATGTATTGATGCAGCAGCACTGTGTAACTGAGGCCATGTGGCTGGGATCTCCACAGGGTGTCACAAGGTAAGGTCAAGCTTCCATATATTACGGTCAGCCAGCAATTTTTTTTTTTTTTAATCTCTTTCCCCAAACTCATTTCCTTGTTCCTTTTGTCCTTGTGTTGCATCATATTCTCCATCGGCTTTGCATAAACACTGTCATCAAGGAAACTCCATGTACTGTAGGGTAATTTCCTTGAGTCTGTTGTGCAGCAAATCATTTGTGCTGCAACATACTGTCACAAAAAGAAACAGGCTGTCAGAATTATAAAACGAAAGCAAAAAAAATTATATTAATGCGGAGATAGTCAGCTCCCTTAAAAACAAACTGTATTGGTGAAGTTACATTGCTGAAAAACCTAGTGTGGCTCATTTCAAGTCATCTTTCGTAATGGAAAGTGTTTAGAGAAATACTTGGAGATATTTTGGCCAAGTGGAAAGGATGAAGAATGAGAGACTGGATAGAAGAGTGTATGAGAGTCAAATTGGCTAAAAGAGTGTATGGGAGTCAGTCGGAGGGGGAGACCAAGGATGAGATGGAGGATGGAGTGGAAAGATATATGAGATGGTAGGGTGTGATGTAGGGAAAGAGCCAAATAGCAGAGGACGGGGCAATATAGAGATTTGTTTATGGTAACCCCTTATGGGATTAAGGCGTCTTGCAACAGAGAGATAGATAGACATCAGATGAACTAAAGCTAAGGACTGCTGTAACCCTGCAGTGTTGCACAAATGAACCTCTGTGTGTGTGTGTGTGTGTGTGTGTGTGTGTGTGTGTGTGCAAATTTTTAGGGTATAGATAACTGAAAAAAGAAACTTGATGTAAAAACACACTAGGAATAGTTGGCTAAATAATACCCAGCAAGGGGATATCAAATAGGTGGTTAGTTCTGCTCTTACTAAGGTAAATACATGGAAGTTATATTTTTTTCTCAGTCTTTGTATGTTCACCATGTCATACATAATTCGGGATTTTTTATTTTCATCATGTAAGTTGCACAATGTTGCAACAGGACTTGGGGTATAGATATTCATGAAAACAATTTTGTGATGAGGGTTGGTAGATTGAGATGGTTTGGGCATGTAGAGAGGGGGGAGGATGATGGGATGGGATATCGCCCCATTGCCCTCCTGCAGTGCTTAGGAAAACTGATGGGTAGGATGGTTGGCACTCATTTACAGTGGTGGGCAGAGACAAACAATATCTTCCTGGAGGAACAGTGTGGTTTTCAGCCAGGCTGGGGCACACTGGATGTCTTATATCAGCTGGAGCATCAGATACAAGAAATGTATTGCAGTAAGGGTGTCATGCTGGCTCTGTGGATCTAGCTGGTGCTTTCGACTCTGCATCCTATGAGGCTGTTTAATACAAACTGGTGTCTGTGAGGATCAAGGGGGTCCCGCTGTCCTGGCTCCGCCGTTATTTGATGGGAAGGCAGTTTTCTGCGTCGGAGGGAGGGACCGTGTCTACATCACATCATGATAGGTGTGGTGCTCCTCAGGGGTCTGTCTTAAACTCGTTTAAGTTTTTAGACTGGATGATCTCTTTGTTCAGGCTATTCCATAAGTCTATACTTCTGTAAGGAAAGCTATATTTCTTGATATCCTTCAAGAAGCTTGACTTTTTCAATTTCATTCCGTGTCCCATTGTTGCTCTCTTATCCCATACAAACAGATCTGTCAATTTTATCTACTATCATGGTCCTAAACACTGCAATCATGTCTCCCCTCTTTCTCCTTTCCTGTAAGGAAGGCAAATCCAGCTTTTCCAGCCTCTCTCTGTATGACAGATCTGCTAGACTGGAGACCATCTTGGTCGCTCTTTTGTATTGTCAAACTTGTTTATAACTTTCTTTTTGTGTGGGGACCACACTACCGCTGCATATTCTAACCTGGAGCGGATCATGGCCACTATCAATTTTTTCATCATCTCCTCATCCATATAATGAAATGCTACTCTTATGTTAGTCGAGTTTTTACGTCTCTCTATCTTGTTAATCTTACTTACTAGCCATGGTTTCATCTTTTCATCAACCAATTAAATTATCATGCAGTGTCTTAGAGTTCATGCAGATAGCTTATTTAGCACAAAATCTTTTACACTGCTGTTGATCATAATGCAACGCTACAAGCTCCTTGGCTCAAATTTTTGTTGCTCGTCCCGTAACTAAATTTCATAGAAAATAGTGCAGCCTTACATTATTTCTACACCACTTCATGAGCAGCTTCATATTCTGTTATTAATTTATTGCTGTAACTCATCGGTCAAAATATACAGATGGCAGTTTTTGGTCAGTTTAAGGTGAAATGAGTGAAGCAAACTTTGAACTTTTGAAATCGGCGGGCAGGTTCCAAAATTTTTCAGCAGGTGCGTGTGGGTAAGAATGTTTTATTTTTTTTTAAATAGTTTTTCTTTCACTGCAACCAAGTTAGGGAAATATTAAACTGGAAAAAAATTGACCAAACAACTCTTTTTCGGTTAATAGTAAGTTGCTAATGGAGTCCAGAAAATCCCAGAAATTGTTGAAGATGTTTTATGAATGCCAAGCAGATCGGACAGGAAGTTGTAGCCCGACGCCATTTTGAAGAAGGTGAGGACGGGATGGCAAGCATCCGACCTTAATTCATGTTTTTTTATTAGTCACAGGTAAATTGCAAACATTACTATATTTACTGATTTTAGATAGGCTAATGGTGATTACTTGGAGGTGGGTGTGGTAGGGAAATGGTTTAATGGTGATGCTTTTAGATGACTGATGAGATTGGGGCAGGCGACGCCGAAAATGGCTTCGTAAGTAACAGTCCTAATTCAAATTTTTGACTACGTACACATATTTTGCCCACTTAATTCTTGTTAATAGTTTTAGTAAAGGTAACAGAGATAACTTTGAATTAGGTATCATAAGGGTTATTGGTGTTTTGAGATGGTTAATGATTGAGTGCACAGACGCCTAAGAGGCCGACCCCCATGTACTTAGCTTTGATTCCAAACTTTAAACCGTTTTCAACCAAGTTAGCTACATTATTGCACTTGTTAAATTTAGGCAAGTTAATAGAGATTGTTTAGAGGTTATAATAGTCAGGAACTTTTATTGTTTTATGGTGTAAAATTGTTGACTGCTTTTCAGGTTGTCCCCATATTTCGTCCCGGTAAGGATGCTGCACCAGTTCCCTTCCTTCCCATATACAGGATACAGGTAATTTACTTACTTTTATCTACTTAGTATAATTAGATAAGTTAATAAAAATATGTTAGATCACTGGTTCCCAAAGGGTTACGCGATTCCGTGGTAGGCTACCAAAGTTTTCGTGTGTCAAGGCACGCATCCAATACGTGTCTGACTTAAATATCTGTGATTATTGACAGCTACGTTGTAATGAAGGGTAGAAACTAGAATATTTGAATTTTAATTTCGAAGTCGTTGGTGTACTGTAACTATACAACATACCTAAGGGAACTTAATTCGCTAAAATTAGTACTGTATTCGTACTGCCGTTTGCACTGATGGTGCAAAAGCAATGACAGGCCCAGTAAAAAGTGTTTTGGCTCTTATTAGAAACGTTGCTCCAACAGGCAGACACTGTTACCATCATAGACGTGCAATTGCAGTAAAAAATATGCCCTGCGAACTAAAGTTATGCTCGATGAAGTATTCAAGGTGGTAAATTTCATCAAAGCTAGACCACGAAATTCGCAGCTGCGTACGGCTCTGCTAGGAGATGGGGCCCAGTCATACTGCTCAGTTACTGCACACGGAGGTGCACTGGTTATCCCGCGGCAAAATTCTTTCACGTGTGTGATACGAAAGATGAGATTAGAATCTTACAGGAAACAGCTTTTCTCTGTCAAATAGGTTTAGTGAAGTCTAGTCAATGAAATGGCAATCTTACAGATGTTTTTAAAAAACTAAACGAACTGAACTAGTCATTGCAAGGCTCAGATGTGACATACTGAAGGTTCAGGACAAAATTGAATCTTCTCAAAGTAAACTTTTAGGTTGATTGTGCAAAGGCAAAACAAAGTGAATTTCCAACTCATCTGTTCCTGACTAAAAATTCCTTGTAGTTGGATGGAAGTTCAGGAGAATGCATTGTTCGCCATTTAAAACAATTAAGTAATACTTTGAGGGAATAATTTCCCAGGCAGGCAGATCCTTTGTCCATTTATGGATTCTGGTTCTGAAATAGGACAAACCCTACCTGTGAACGAGAATTAGCAACTGATTGAATTTTCAACAGAACAAACGCTCAGAACAACATTTATAGACTCGCTGCTTATCTTTTGGGCAAAGCTCTTGCACGAGTATCCTGATATTACAAAACGAGCTATGAAACATCTGATGCCATTTGCAACACCGTATAGGCGTGAAGCTGTTTCTCACGTTATATTGACAATAAAAAAATACACAAGTTGGATGCAGAACTTGATAAGCGCCTGCAGCTAATAAGCATCCTTTCAGATATTGATAGTCTTTGTGACCAAAAGCAAGCCCATACATCACGCTGAAAACTGTAAGAATGACGAAGCTCTGAGTGATTTGCAATTGATTCACATCATGAAGTGTGTGTGTGCCGAGAAGCAAACAGCGATTGAGAAAGCGTTCCGGCAGATGTTAAAGTTTGGGAACCACTGTCTTAGATTTCAGTTAAGGAAATCTTAGTGTTTTCGTGAGAACAAATGTAAGAAATTTTAGATAATCATCCATCTATAATTATATATATACTGACTTCTTGCGGGTAATTTATGTATGGTAATATGCCTGCTAGTGTTAGATAAGCAAATGGAGATAACTAGGATATAAATGTTAAGGGAATTTTTATGTTTAAAGTAAAATTGTGCTACTGTGAGGTGATGAAAGTTGTCTTGATAACCTGATTTAACTCCATTTTCTACCTTGTTAGAGCCTCTTTATTCACCTTTTTCTGTTATTCATGTTTAAGTTATAAAATAGGGATAAGGAGGATGAGAGTATGGTAAAGAAATTGGTGTTTTGTGATAAATTATTGACAGCAGTAGATAGATAGATAGATTTTAGTTTTTTTAAAATTTCGTCTTAAGTATCCATATTTAATTAAGTTTTTTATCTAGTTGCAGCTATTTTATGAACACGTTTCTGTTTATTGGTAATTATAAGTAAGTGGAGATTAGGATTGTTTGAGGATATGATTGGTGCTGTTGTGAGATGTCTAAGAAAGTTGTCCCCATCACTAATTCCACCTTTTACCTACTTACTGGTACAGCTGCTTGTTTATCCATTTATTAATGTTAAATCAGTTAATAGAGGGAAGAAAGAGGTGAGTATGGTTAGGGTATTTAGGTGATTATACCCTTTTTACCCTAACTTGTCCTAAAATTGTCAGATCTCTGCCTTGAATACTGGGTTTTAACGAGAGATTAACCCAAGAATACGGTGCCAGTCACGAAGAAGTGCTATGGAATGGATGTAGAGCTGTAGAATTGTCTTTTTCTATCAATAAGCTGTGTGAAATATGCTGCAAAGGACAAATATCTGGGCCAAGTTAGTGTAAAAACAGTATAGTTATTTCTTGATTGTTTTTAAGTCGTTTCAAATTTCGTTCTGTTAGTTACTCTTTATCTAGTTCTCTTCTACTACTTATAGGTATTTTGCGCACATTATTATTATGATTAATGTTAGAGAAGTGAATGGAGATTAGTAGGATATATGTGAAGATAATCTTGGTGTATTATGTGATTTATTGAGAGGTACACAGAAGATGGTTGCCTTGGTAATGTTTGTATTCTGATCATTTTTTACCACTTGTGAATAATTTACTTACATTAATTATACTTATTAATGTTAGAAAAGTTAATGGAGAGAACTGGGATATAAGTATACTAAGGCATTTTTGGAAATTAGGTTGATAAGTGGTTATATTGTGAGACCAGATACCAAAAACGTTGCCATAGCAAGTACTCTGAGATAACTCTATTTTTTTTCCTCATCACAGGCTATTTACACAAATTATTCTACTTATTAATGTTGGATAAGTTGGTGGAGGTTACTAAAATAAAAATATGGTAAAGGAATTTGCTGATTTATATGATTAATGGCTGTCGGTTTTTGAGGGTTTATACCAAAATTTTTAGACAAATTCCTGCTCTGATGTTGCCTTTTTTGCCACTTTAATTTCCTTCCATTATTGTACTTACTAATCTATAAGTTAATAAGATAACTAGGATTTGTTTTTTTTGGGAGGGAAATTCTGTTGTTTTTGGATAGTTAATAGTTCTCTGCTATTGGTAGGAATTTTTGAAAAGTTATCCTTTACCAATTACACGTTTTGTCTACTTGCGGTTGATTTTCTTACATTATCTTATTTATTACCAGGCACCTGGTGAAATGCTTAGGTATGGGGGTGAGATTGTTGTGGAGTGGATATGGAAGTTGTGTAGATTGGCTTGGGAAGAGGGAAGGGTTCCAGAGGACTGGAAATCAGGTATAATTGTTCCTCTGTACAAAGGAAAAGGGGAGAGAGAAGTATGTGGTAACCACTGGGGTATTTGCCTTCTTAGTGTGACTGGTAAAATATATGGTAGAATACTCATTGATAGGGTTAGGCATATGACAGAGGAGCTAGTTGGAGAAGAACAAGGGGGATTTAGGAAGGGAAAAGGGTGTATAGATCAGATATTTGTTCTAAGATGTTTAGTGGAAAAGTATCTAGAGAAGGGAAGGAAAGTGTATGCTGCCTTCATGGACTTGGAGAAAGCTTATGACAGAATAGATAGGCAAGGTATGTGGAAGGTATTAAGAATATATGGAGTGGAGGGGAAATTGTTGAGTGCTGTGAAGAGTATGTACGAGGGAGCTAGGGCTACGGTGCGAGTGGATGGTGGGCTGAGTGAGTTCTTTGATCTCAATGTGGGACTGAAACAGGGGTGTGTGATGTCTCCATGGCTGTTTAATATATATATGGATGGGGTTGTAAAGGAGGTGCAAGGTAGGGCAGTGGATGTGGGGTTGGCCCTAGTGAATGAGGGTGAGATTTGGAAGCTTCCGGTGTTGCTGTTTGCTGATGATACAGTATTGTTGAGTGAAGATGAATGGGAGTTGCAAGGTTTGGTGAATGAATTTGGGACAGTGTGTAGGAGGAGGAAGCTGAAAGTTAATGTAAACAAAAGTAAAGTTATGGTGTTTGAGAGGAATGAAGTCACAGAGTGTGCAGTGAGGTTGGATGGTGAGGATATGGAGAATGTGAGTGCATTCAAGTACTTGGGTAGTGTGATGAGTAAGGATGGAACTTTGGGGGATGAAGTACGTGAAAGGGTACAGCAGGGAAGAAAGGTTGTTGGTACACTGAAAGCAGTGATGAGAAATAGGGAGGTGAGTATGGAAGTTAAGAAGTCACTGCATGATGGTATTGTGATCCCTACCCTGACGTATGGAAGCGAGGCGTGGACCTTGCAAGAGGGGAACAAGTCAAGAGTGAGAGCAGTGGAAATGAGTTACTTGAGAGGAGCATGTGGAGTGACGTGGAGGGACAGGTTGACGAATGAAGAAGTGAAGGAACGTTGTGGGGTAGATGTGGATGTGGTTGAAAAGATTAGGAGAAATACACTGAGGTGGTTTGGACATGTGGAGAGAATGGAGAATGAAAGACTGACTAAGAGGGTGTATGTAGGTGAGGTGGAGGGAGGGAGAGGGAGGGGTAGACCGAGGATGAGGTGGAGGGATGGAGTTGAGAGGTATATGAGGGAGGGGGGGGTGAGTTGGGGGGAGGGGAGTCAAATGGTGGGTGACAGAGGGACTTGGAGGCGTTTTGTCTGCGGCCACCCTTTGCGGGATTAGGGCGTCGGGCTATAGATAGATAGATAGACCTTAATTCCGTAGGTGTAGACAGGGACGCACCCAGGAATTTTCTAAGGGGGGGGGGCGTTGTGAGGTGCGGTCAGGTAATCCTGTAAGTACTGGTAGGTCATATGCAGGTTTAGAGTCAGAGCTGCTACCTCATGTGTTACTCTTTGTTTGTACTTGCCAGTTTTTCATGTTTTGCTGTTATCAAAATAAATATATATAAATTTTTAAAGGACCCAGAGAGCAAAGGGGGGGGGCCCCCCTCCCCCCTGGGTGTAGAGGATGGGCACAGACACCACGTCGCCCTGTCCTGTGCCATTGTGCTGTCCCCTTTCCAACTCATCCCTCGCTCACGTCGCCCTGCCCCTGCCATGTGACTGCCCTCTCCTACATCACTCCATCCTTCCATCTAGTTGTCAGTATTAGGTAAGCCAATTCTAGTTGCTAATACTAAGTATGTTAAAGGAGGTCAATAGGAGTAAGGTGATTTTTAATGGTTTTGTGTTGTGATCCTTTATAAGAAAAAAAGTGAAAAATGTTAACTTGCACTAATTATTGGGGACACCTTTTCCATTTGCAGTTGATTTTCTTACGTTGTTCTGTATTCTTCACTTAACTTTGTCCAGTTTGTTGTCCTTTTGCAGCCTATTAATTTCATGTAGCTTAGTGCCGGAATAGGACAGTAATATTGCATTACATTCTTTCCAATCTGATGAAGCTGATATTCTGGTAGGTCTGATGTTCACCCCCTGAAGTGGGATTTCAAACTCATAATGGAAATAAATTAATAATGAGTGCAGCAGCACTATGCCCACAGTCGGACACATAAAAAAAAAAAAAAAAATTCTAGTACAAAAAATGAAAACGTCCCATTTTACCCTGACTTGGCCCATAATTTCACACCCTTGCATTGCTTTTCTTCATGACTAGCCCAAACAGTAGGGAAGAACCGCCACCAGTATCGATGTGTCCTACGCCCCATGTAATTGATAGTGTTTGTTAAATTATAAAAGTGTCCCGAGGGCCCAGAGTCGTTTAGTTGGTCCACATGGTTTGTCCCATTTAACTGGATGGTATCTGGTATGTACAATGGTTTGTCCAGGCATCTCAGTGTTCATTAAATCCGATATCCGGTTCAGTACAGCGAGGTTTTGGTGTAGTAAAAACAGCATCAGTACATGTACAGTATGTGGGAGTTTAATCCTGGTATCTGGTGTAGTGGGGTATGGGAAAGCGAGGGTTTACTGCCCTACCTTGTATCTCTTTTATAACCCCATCCATATACAAATTGAACAACCATGTAGACATGACACATCCCTGTTTCAACCCAACCTTCAGATAGAAAAATTCACTCAGTTCACTATCCACAAGCACTGTAGTCTTAGCCCCCTAATACATACTCTTCACTGCATTCAACAACTTCCCAACAACTCCATATATAATACTTTACACAATCCTTGTCTATCCACCCTGTCATGTGCTCTCCTCAAATCCATGAAGGCCGCATACAACTTCTTTCCCTTCTCTAGAAACTTTTTCACTAAAGATCTAAGAATGAATATCTGATCTACACAACCTCTCCCCTTCCTAAAACCTCCCTGTTCATCTCCAACTAATTCCTCTGTTATTTCCCTAACTCTGTCAATAAGTATTCTACCATGTTTCGTTTTCGTTTTCGTTTTTAAAGGCTCCAACATGCTTGCATGTGTCGGCCTTGGTCACCTAATGGCGGCTCTCCATGCTGCACGATCCATTGCAGCCTCCCTGTTCAGTCCCTTAACCCTGAGGTCACACTTAATGACCTCGTCCCATGTCTTTCTCGGTCTACCCCTCATAACCCCACCCCCAATATTAACACTTCTCACCTTCCTCACCCAACTATCATCCCCCATCCTCTCCACATGTCCAAACCACCTCAATCTACCTCTCCTCATCACAACACCTATACACTCCAGTCCCATCCTACCTCTCAACTCTTCCATTGTAAACCCAGCCCCTCCAGGCCTTGGACGCAGGGACGCACTGCACATCCACCTAATCATTGTCATTTCTGTACGTCTGAGCCGGCGAATGTCTTCCTCCTTCACTGCCCAGGTCTCACTGCCATACAGCATTACACTCCTAACACACGCTGCATACAAAGACCCCCTTAGCACGTAGGAGAGCCCCCTCAATGTCAGGAGAGGCAAGAGCTCCCTGAACTTCTTCCAACCACTTCTCACCCTAGCCACAGAGCTAGCTCCAGCCCCACCTCCAGCACACAACATGTCTCCTAAATAACAAAACTCTTCCACACACTCAAGAGATTCACCAGCAAGTTCAATTCTTTCACGTCTGACGATCTCCACCTGCTCACCCCGGCACGCCGTACACATAAAATCAGCATTATCTCGCAGTCTACCTCTGATACCACTACATCTCTTATGCACCCATTTATCACACACACCGCACAAGATGGAATTACTTCCCACGCCCTTGTGGCAAACTGCACATGGCCACTCTCCCTCGTCTTTGACAGTACCGCCACCAACCCTAGATATCATCACTTTTGTTTTATCTGCATTTACCCTTAAACCCTTTTGCCCCATACCATCTCTCCACTTCCTAAACCTTTCCTCCGCCTCCCTTTCATTCTCTGCAATCAACACCAAATCATCAGCATACAACAACTCCCACGGGAGTCCGTTTCTAAAGTCACGTGAAAGGGCTTCAAGTACCATGATAAACAACATGGGACTCAAGACTGACCCCTGATGCACACCAACATTCACGGAAAACTCATCACTCAAATCTCCATTCACTCTCACCTGGGTGTGAGCACCCACATACATGGCCATAACCACCCTAACCAGCCACTCCTCCAAGCCAAGCTTTCTCATTGCCCACTTCACCACCTCTCTAGGGACTCTGTCAAAGGCCTTTTCCAAATCAACAAAAACAAAATAAAGATCCCTTCTCCTACCAATATATTTTTCCTGAAGCTGTCGAACAATGAATATGGCATCAGTGGTCCCCCTACCTGGCATAAACCCAAACTGCATCTCATCAATATTCACTCTTTCTCTAATCATACCTTCTAAAACTCTCTCCATTACCTTCATTATCTGATCTAAAAGCTTTATACCTCTATAATTCCCTCTTTCCAGGGCATCACCCTTCCCTTTATACACATTTACAATTACACTCTTCAGCCAATCATCTGGGACAACACACTCATAAATAATCCTATTTATCAGGTCAGTGACTAAACTCACCCCTATATCGCCTGAGGCCTTCAACATTTCGGCAGTCAACCCAGACACACCTGCTGCCTTCCCCACCCTCATCCTGCCTATTGCCTCACTCACAGTAGCAGTATCAATCAAAGGCCAAGGGCCAGACACTGGATCTGCTGGCTCCAAACCTTCCCTGTCCCAGTCAAACTCCTCATTCAACAACCAGTTATAATGCTCTCTCCATGCATCTTTAATACCCTCACTGTTCACCACTACCCTTCCTTCATCATTCTTCACACACTGCTCACCTATGATATCCCGATTATCCCTCTTCACCTGACCTGCCACCCTAAATATATTTTTCCTTTCCCCATGATTGAGGTTATCAAGTAATTGTCTCTGTGACTCAGACTTTGCCCTGTATACCTCTCTCCTAGCCCTACGCTTGGCAGCCAAATATTCCTCTTTGCTACCACCCTTCTTCCATTCCCGGAAAAGCCTTCTTTTCTCCTTAATTGCAGCTTCTACACCCTCATCCCACCACCAAGTTACTTTATGTCTTGGTGGTCCTCTTGTCCAGCCGCATGTTACATTAGTAACTCTCAAGAAATTGTTCTTGAGGGCTCTGTACTGTTCATTAACGCCTCTGTCTACAGCTCCCTGTTCAGCCACCACTCTCCTCAACTCGCTATAGAAGGCATCCCTTACTACTTGGTTTTTCAGCTTCCATATTTTCCTCCTAGGTACATAAGTCCTCTTTTTCATCATTTGTTCTTTAAGCACCATATCACAAATCAATAGTTTGTGCTGCTGCACACACTCCTCACTTCCTATAACTTTAACATCCCTCACTAACCTCCTATCGGCCCTCCTAACCAGAAAATAATCTATCTGACTGCTATTTCCCCCAGACTCATACGTAATTAACCTACTGTCTCTTTTCCTAAAATATGTGTTGCACACAATCATGTCCGTTGCCTCCCCAAACTCGAGTATCCTTTCCCCTTCTGCATTCCTTAGACCATATGCACATCCCCCATGCACTCCTTCATAACCTTGGGCTGCTTCACCTACATGACCATTTAAGTCCCCTCCCAAAATCACTATCTCATCATCCCGCATACCACCCACTACACGTATTAAATCATCCCAAAATCTATCTTTCTCTGATTCATCCAATCCTGCCTGTGGAGCATATGCCGATATAATCACAGCTATCTTTCTTCCCAACAGAATTTTCACAACCAATATCCTATCGCTTACTCTCAAAACATTCATAACATATTCCACCCATTTCTCCGCAACCATCACACCAACACCTCCATATCCGTCTGTCCTCCCCTGCCAAAACAACTTATAGCAACAGTCCTTCCCAACAATCTTCCTGGCTGATCCACCCCTGTACCGGACTTCCTGCAAACACGCCACGTCCACCCACCTCCTACTGAATGCCTCAACGACTTCCCCTGCTCTTCCCCTCAAACTTCCCACATTCCATGAACCCACCCTCATCCCCATGGGTGATTTACTGTCCTCAGGCTTGCTTTGAAACCTTTTTGTTTTGTCATCTTCAGTATTAATAAATGGGGACAGACACAGCACAGGTCCCACTCACCGCACAATCCCATGTCCAGGCAATGGATCTGGGACCCCTAGCCCACCAGCTTACCAGTGGCTGTGGTAGTGGCCTCAGGGCACCCTGCCAGGACAGCTGCAGGGACACCCTCCAAGCGCGTCTTGGCACTGCAACTATCCCGCCATTATACACCCACTGATAGGGCAGCCTCCTGAGACGCTACTCCCAGGTTCGGGCCCCTCTCTATTGGGCGGAAGCGGCAGCCTGGGAACCGCAATGCCCTGTACCCTCTAGCACAGGCCCGAGCCCCATCTCGCCCTGGACCCATGATCTATGCCGGCGGAACCCCCGCCACGCCTCCCCCCAGAAGTCCGCCACTAGGTAGCGGGGGCAAAGTTTTCTGGCCGCATGCCCTTGCTGGCGCCAACCCCTGTAACGTAGTGGGATACGTTGTGTGAAATGTAAAGTGCATGTGGTGTAGTGCATAGATAGTTAGAGGAAATGTTTGGGAGAGTATGCTGGTCTACTCTCCATGTTACTGTCACACTGAAAAGGTCAGCAAAGGGGGATGGTTAGATAGCTAGTGAAACAGGAGCTCCAGCTCTCCCTATCACCAGCATTCCCATTCCCCTCGGGAGTACTACCCTGTTCGGCCCGTGCTACGGCCTCCTCCTGCCTTTTGTACTTTTCCTATTACACTAAGAAGACAAATGCTCCTATGATTACCACGCATTTCTTTTTCCCCCTTTTCCTTTGTACAAGGGAATAATTATACCTGTCTTTCAATCCTCCCGGGACTCTACCTTCCTCCCAGGCCAACCTGCACATCTTCCACATCCATTCTACTACTATCTCTCCCCCAAGCTTCAGTATTTCACCACACACTTCATCAATTCCTGGGGCTTTCCCCATTTTGACTTTCTTCATTGCTTCTACAACTTCCATCCTACTGATTCCTTCCTCTCTTCTCACATCCCTCCTTCTCCCAGCCATTCCCCAGCCACTTATACTCACATTACTTTCATTCTCTGTGTTCACCAATTCATTATAGTGTTCTCTCCATCTGCTCACTTTTTTTCCCTTCTCCACTAGTAATTTACCGTTTTCATCTTTCACTCCCCGACTAACTTCATCTCCACCCTGTCTGACTCTCTTTACTTCTTTCCAGAACATTTTCTTACAGTCCCACCACTTTACACTCAGATTCCTTCCAAATTCCTTATCCAGCCTCATCTTACTCCTTCACTAATCCTTTCACCTCTCTCTTCTTCTGTACATATAACTCTCTCTTCCGTTTCTGAACTTCTTCCACACCCTGTTTCTCATCCACTCACTATATGTTTTCTTCTTTTATGCCACAGCCTGTCTCACCTCTTCATTCCACCATGCTGTTCCATGCACCCCATTTCGTCTTTTCTTCATCTCACACACCACCTCCCATGCTGCACAGATTTCTTCTATAAATATCTTGCACACACCTTCCACGTCATCCATCTGCTCCAATCCATATTTACCCAATCGCTTCTCCCCCACAAAGTGGTGGTCAGAAAGTCCACTCCCCCAACCTCTATATGCTCTTGCATCCATTACACACCTTCGCATCCTTTCATCCACACACACACAATCAATCATTGCCATCCTTTCATTCAGTTCACCACCCACCCTTATCATCACTCGCCATGTATACCTGTGGATCATTTTGCACCTGAAGAGGGTATTGGCTATCACCAACCCCCTCCCGGCACAAATATCCACTAAAGCACTGCCATTCTCATCTGTCTCAACAGGCACACCCTATGCAGAAGATTGTAATGTGTTGTTAGTGATACGCAAAAGATCGTAATGTGTTATTGCTGATGTGCAAAATGATTGGAATGGGTTCATGTGTTACTTAAAAGATTGGAATATGTTAATGTGTTACTCAATGATCGGAATGTGTTAATAATGTTACTCAAAAGATTGTAATATGTTAATAATGTTACTGAAACGATACGAATGAATGATGCCTCCCCTGCATACAAAGTTATTGTTTGTTTATTATGTTCAGTAGATGAATTGATTGTTAGAAGATAGGTAGAGTGATTGCTAGGTAGATACATGAATAGGTAAGGTAGATCAGATGGATAGATAGGTAGATAGATGGTTAGATAAAACCTACCATGAGAGAGAGAGAGTTCCTTAACTTGATATCGTTTGGTAAAATCAGATTATTTTTTCAGTTGTTGGTTACCCCAGTTGTCTAAAGGAGCAGACCCATCAACCACAGGCAAGGAGCACTCCTGCCAGGCCATCCTGTGTAGTGACGATGATGAAATTGTCAGCATTACTGCTGCTGCTGGTGGTACTACTAGTACTGCTGCTGCTGTTACTACTACTGCTACTGCTGCTGTTACTACTACTACTACTGCTGCTACTGTTACTACTACTACTACCACCACCACCACTACAATGCATCAAAGTCGTGAGTTATTCAATATTTCTTTCAGTTTAACTTGGCCAATATATTGTAATTTTGTGGCAATACATCCCAACATTACACTTCTTTGTGACTAGCATCATATTCCAGTGCTAATACTATGCTGTACATCCCCACATAGCACTTTTTTGTGACCAGCATCATATTCTAGTGCTAATACTATGTTCTACATCCTTCCATAGCACTTCTTTGTGACTAGCGTCATATTCTAGTGTTAATACTATGCTAAATATTCCTCCATAGCACTTCTTTGTGACTAGCATCATATTCTAGTGTTATTACCATGCAATACATCCCTCCATAGCACTTCTTTTTGACTAGCATTTTCTTTGACCAAGTTAAAGTATATTGACAGTTGCACCACCACTTATGATAGATAGATAGATTGATAGATAGATAGATAGATGGATGTTAGTTTCTCCACCATATGAGCTCCTGTGAAATAGATGTTAAGTTGCTGCACCTTTTAGATAGACTGATAGGCAGATAGATAAGTGTAATAGATAGACTGATAGATTGGTGGATAGGATAGATAAATGTTATAGATAGACAGACTGATAGATTGGTGGATAGGATAAATGTAATAGATAGACTGATAAATTGGTGGATAGGATAGATAGTTATAGATACATAGTGATAGATTGGTGGATAGATAATGTTAAAAGTTTCTTCACCTTTTAGGTAGACTGATAGGCAGATAGATAAATGTTATAGATAGATAGACTGACAGGTAGTTGGATAGATATGTTGAGAGTTGCTTCACCACTAAATTGAGTTCCTCTGATAGATAGATTGATAGATGGTGATAATGATGGATAGACTTTTTTTTTTTTTTATGCGAGGAAGAAGGAACCAAGGGCCATGAGCCCGCAATAACAGTTCCCTCCAAGAGAAAAACAAAATACAAGAGAGAGCCAAATTCAATATCCGATCATTTCGAGATGCCTGGAGACACTGCGTTTAAAAGACTGGAGATCATAGGCAGTTGTGATGATAATGATTAGATAGATGCTGATAGATAATGATGGATAGACAGTTGTGATGATGGAAAGATGATAGATAATGATGGATAGACAGTTGTGATGATGGAAAGATGATAGATAATGATGGCTAGACAGTTGTGATGATGGTGATGATAGATAGATGGTGATAATGATGGCTAGACAGTTGTGATGATGGTGATGATAGATAGATGGTGATAATGATGGCTAGACAGTTGTGATGATGGTGATGATAGATAGATGGTGATTGATAATTTATAGATAGTGATATATAAACTAATAGATAAATGAACAATGACAGATAGACAGATGATAGATAGATAATGACAGTGATGATGATAATTATAATTTCATAAGTGGAGGAGCAGCTTGTCATTATTATTATAATTATTATTATTATGTGGCTAAGTATTTTATAACCTGTCTTTTTTTTTTTTATTCAAACCAAATTAATATCTGGATTGTTAAAAAAATATTATAGTCTAAGTTCATTAAGAGCCCCCTTGGTTTCTAGTCGAATCAAACCTATTTCCAGCAATCGTTCTGTACAATCTCCTTGGTTACTAGTGAAATGAAACCTCTTTCCTGCAATCAAGCTTTAGAGTCTCCATGGTTACTAGTCAAATCAAACCTCCCCAGCGATCATACTCTAGAATCTCCTTGGTTACTAGTCAAACTTCCCCAGCCATCATATTCTAGAATCTCCTTGGTTACTAGTCAGACCTCCCCATCGATCATACTCCTTGGTTACTAGTCGAATCTAACTTCCCCAGCGATCATACTCTAGAACCTCCTTGGTTACTAGTCAAATCAAACCTCATTCGTGTGATTGTACACTAGTCTTCTTGGTTACTAGTCAAATGAATCTTCTGTTTCATGCAGTCAGGCTTCAGAATCTGCTTGGTTACTAATCAAATCAGTCAACTGCAGTTGTACTCTAGAATCTCCTTGGTTACTAGTGAAATAGTCACTGAGCTGAAAGGGGTCATGTTTTTACGCTGAAACAGTAAACTTACAATCAGACAGAAAAAAAAGGAGAGAGAGAAAAGAGAGAGAGAGAGAGAAAGAAAGAAAAAGAGGGAAACAGCCTCAGGTTATAAAATGCTTATTGAATTAGCTTGCAGTAAATGTAGGGTAGTTATTCGTTTTCTCTCCCTGTTATTATGCATTTGCTGTACATTATTATTATTAGTATTAGTATTATTATTTGTTATTATTATTGTTGTTGTTGTTTTGTGATGTGCGATTTTTCTGATTACTCATGTAGATTTTTTCCTATTGTAATATCCATTGATATATTTGCATTATTATTGCTGTTGTCTTGTATATGTATATGGAGTACAGAGAGTGGATAGGATACGAAATAATGTGATTCATGAAAGTCGCAGAGTGAGGAAGTCTGTGGACACCAGAATCGAAGAGAGTATACTCAGATGGTACGGTCATGTGGAGAGAATGGATAACAGTAGTGGTGAAAAAGGTTAACCTGAGTGAATTTAAAGGAGGGAGGAGGAGAGGTAGGCCAAGGAGAAGGTGGAGGGATATGGTGGATAAGTGTGTGAGGAAGAGAGGTATGAAAGTTGGTGAGGCTAGGGAACTGACAAGAGATCGAGCTGGCTGGATGAATTTGAAGGAGGGAGGAGCCGAGGTAGGCCAAGCAGAAGGTGAATATTGTGAGAAGTGCATGATCAGGGAATTGGCAACCCTTTTTTTAATGTGACAGTGTCCAGATTGACTATTGGATATGTTTAGGCTATGTGAAGCTACAGAGCGTGTTGAATGTTTTTGGCATATCCGATACAGCCAGGATTCCGTGGGCTTGAATGATGAGTGAATGGAAGCGTGGCCCATTGGATTGGACAAATTTGGGCTGTCTGGACATTTCTACTCCTCACCCTGCCCTGGGTGGGCAAGGAGGTCCCAATGATGGTGATTATAAAATAACAGAACAGAGGGAGGAAAAATATAAAAAAATAATCCGTACACCAGATGACAGGTGCTTGTTAACCTTGCAGGGAATCGTGGGTAGATGGCAGTTTTAGGCCAAGTTAAATTAGGAGTACAGTATATGACCTTTTAACCCAGCCATTGAGTTGCGTTTGATCCCAGGAGGATGCCGGCTCAACTCAATGCCGGTCCCAAGCCCGGATGAATTGGGGAGGGTTGGTGTCAGGAGTGGGTGTCCGGCCGTAAAAATTTGCCAAGCCCAGACATGGTATGGTTTACTGTACCGTTTAGCTGACCGAATATCAGGTGTTTTCCCTGGCTGAGTCATGTCCCCCCCTCCCTCCCCCTTACCTCTCTCTCACTGTCTCTCTTCGTGTGAGGCCTGGATGGCTGGGTACTTAGAATAGTCCACACATACATAGCCTCCCAGTTTCTGTCAAATTGATGTCGTCTCGCCATGCTTGCTTGTTGTGTGGGGATGGTCTTCTTACGAGGGGGTCGCTAAGAAGGGGTCTTAAATGTGATGCCCTGGCCCTAGGTTGTACTGCGCGAACCCACAACAGGCACGTAAGGTGAACGGCGAGATGTCACAAAGGGAGGACGTTCCGGCCATCACATGCACTCGGCCCTTGCGTGTGACAATCACGTGGTTGTTTGTTTTATATTTTTTTCCATTGAATAATGTATTTTCAATTTTGATTTTAGTAATTTTTATCACTAATGTTTATTATGTGCCGTGTGGGTGTTGGATGTACCTGAGAGGACGCTTTTGAGGCCATAACCCCTGGGTACAACAAACAATCGGGCTATATGCCATTTTCACCCTGCCTGGCACCATATCTGTGGGGTCATCAACACCTGAGGCACTGATGTCATTCCTGATGGTGTCGGACTTGTTGAATTGAGTATAGTCTGGGCCGATGTGTTGCTCATTAATCAGGGCACCAGCACTTATCTGAATGTCATACGTGGGACGCTGATACATATTTCACATCCTCCCAGTCTTCACACACCATTGCTCTGATGGCTATGGTGCACACACCATTGCTCTGATGACTATGGTTCACTCCGTTGCTCTGATGGCTATGGTGCATACACTATTGCTCTGATGGGCATGGCACCCCAAACACCCCTTGAGTTTGATCGCTTTTGATCACAGCCACATGGACCACCTGAATATTCTGTAGTAACTGGCAAGCCTTTAGAAAGGCATTTGTGTGTGTGTGTGTCTTCCAGGGTGCCTCCAATCCATTAGCTTCCTAAATGGGTGAGATTTTTAATCGTTAAAAATGTCACCAAGCTGCTAGGTTTCCAGATTAGACGTACTTTTATATATTATAAAAGTACGATGTCACCGAAACGTCACAAAGGTATTCTAAAGTACGATGTCACCAAAATGTCACCAAGCTACTCTGTATAAAAAATATATCCGGATAAAGCCTGTGGTATGGGCCAGCTTGATTCGCTAGAAAGAACTCTTTCGATGTACATTCGTTCGGAAGGTGCTAAGCTTGCACCAGCGGGGATTGCGTTGCGGCCAGCATTCGATTCCGTTCTCAGCGTGAGCTTACAATTCCATACACACACCAGTTCCTGTTCTTGGTGTGGTTTTTTTGCATCACACACACCAGTTCCTGTTCCTGGTGTGGTTTCTTTGCGTCACACACATCAGTTCCTGTTCCTGGTGTGGTTTCTTTGCGTCACACATCAGTTCCTGTTCCTGGTGTGGTTTCTTTGCGACACACATCAGTTCCTGTTCCTGGTGTGGTTTCTTTGTGTCACACATCAGTTCCTGTTCTTGGTGTGGTTTCTTTGCGTCACACATACCAGTCCCTGTTCCTGGTGTGGTTTCTTTGCGTCTCACACCAGTTCCTGTTCCTGGTGTGGTTTCTTTGCGTCTCACACCAGTTCCTGTTCCTGGTGTGGTTTGTTTGCATCACACACACCAGTTCCTATTCCTGGTGTGGTTTGTTTGCATCACACACACCACTTCCTGTTCCTGGTGTGGTTTCTTTGCGTCTCACACACACCAGTTCCTGTTCCTGGTGTGGTTTCTTTGCGTCTCACACACACCAGTTCCTGTTCCTGGTGTGATTTCTATGTCACACACACCAGTTCCTGCTCTTGGTGTGATTTCTTTGTCACACACATCACTTCCTGTTCTCGGAGTGTTCCAAAGACAAAGATCAAGAAGAAATTGAAGACTAACCTTAATGCTTCCAGTTTGAAACGTTTCTCCAAATGTCAAACGTCTATTGCCATCGTTCAACACAGATTTCAGCATATCAAACTGCAAGGCCTATGCAGTGATGATGATGGCAGCATGTCCAATGGAAGGGTGGTTGGGACGGGCATGGTGTGGGTCCGAGCAGCTTACCTCCTCGTGGTGGACCTGGGTAGAGTGATCTTCATGTATATATTGTTGCTGTAGCTCCAGGGTCATTAGAAATATAAACCCTGTGGATTGCAGCCTGAAATTGCCTTCCTGCAGCCCACAACCATTGTTTGGAAGATGAGGCGAGGGACGTTGAAATTGTTCTCCTGTAGGGTACGACTCTTGTTTGGGAGATAGTTGAGGGATGTTTGTGTGGGTGGGCAGTAGAAGCACCCAATTACATCAGCGCCACCACATGAAGGCGTCCCTCACTATGACCATATTTTAGAGGAGCTAGAAGCATATGAATGAAGATCACACTAGCTGAAAGCTGCAATTTTTGACAAAGTTTGTCTAGTAACACAATTACTTAGTGGCATTAAAAAAATGGTTGTTGGCATTAAAATCTATGCTTGGTGACAAAGTACCAGTATATGCTTGGTGACATTACAGTACATGCTTGGTGACATAATACTTGGTGACGTTACTTAAAGGTTTAGTCATAAGAGGTACTTGGATTATCTTGGCGTTTGGTGACATAATAATAGTGAGATCGTAAAGTGATTCAGTTTCATTAAAAAAAAAAAAAAAAAAAATGTACAGCAAAGCATGGTGTGATAATTTTGTATTTTCTATGTATACTGTGTGTGTGTGTGTGTGTGTGTGTGTGTGTGTGTGTGTGTGTATATATATATATATATATATATATATATATATATATAATGTTTGAAATGGGCTTTTATAGGTCAGTATGAAGTCACAGTATTTGTCTCTTTGTGCCTCGTATTGCTTCTTTTTGGTACCTTTTGTTGTATCCCAAAGCCACTATTATGCGTTTTGTTATTCCACATACACGCTTCTGGTATATTTCCTGTTATACCACAAATCTGGTATTATGCTTGTTTTATTTTTCTTATACATGTTGCCTTGTTATACCTCAAGTCACTTCTTTTGGTATATTTCCTGTTATACTGCAAGTCTGGTATTATGCTTGTTATATTTTTCTGATGTATTTTGTCTCATACCTCATATCACTTTTTTTGGTATATTTTAGTTGTACCACAAGTCTGGTATTATGCTTGTTATATTTTTTGTATATTTTCTCATCTCAACTAGCTTCTCTTGGTATATTTCCTGTTATACCACGATTATATGAATTGTTAAGAAAGTTATTGTTCATACTTGGGAATTTCCTGTTATACCACGAATATATGAATTGTTAAGAAACAATTGTTGTTCATACTTGGGAATCTAATAGTGTTCCAGATGTACTATTTGATGTTGCATCTTTAATAGTGGACACAAAATGTTGTGCTGTTAGCTTCATAGTAAACTAAGGTGGTTTGCATTGAATGTATGCTTATTGTAAAATTAGTTACCGTCCACTCTGAAGGACATCTTAGTTAATTTGTGTTCAGTTATTGTGACAGAACCAGCACAGAATACTGATGTTGCAGTTTACACCAAAATAGATCAATGCATTATGTTTTTAGTTATGTTTTTTGACTTACCACATGATGATTCATGGTTAGTTAACTCATAAGAAAATATTAGAAAACTATAGTTACCAGCATAAAAGAGCGTAAATTTTAATTGCCAGTGTCGTAAAATAATAATGAAATTTGCCTGAAAAGAGCATAAGATTTCTGAAAAGTGTATGGGAGGCATGAGATATAGCCACCTAGTAATCCTGAGTAAATAGCACGGGAGAACTGATATGGAGAAAAAGCAGATGCATAAGTTAAAATGAAAGAAGTATAGCCACACAATCATCATTGTTAAGTAGAAAACATTATTTTAGTCTAAGCCCAAAGAAAGATTTTCACATTTACAAGTACTATGTATCTTTAGTTATCCCAACAATTTCTAGCAACTGTTGGAAATGAATTGCTTTTGGCAGTTTAGCTTCCAGTAAATAGAAAGCATTGTTAATACCTAGATATAGGATTTGTAAACTGCTTCAGCCCAATGTCTGTTTTGTCTTTCAACCTACCTGTCCTTCCTCCTTCCCTTTGCTTCGTAACTCTCAACCCAGCGTGTCTCCGTCTTTCACCTTACCTCCCTCCCTACCTTTACATCTCCCCCCTCTCTCTACCCTTTTATCTCCCCCTCCCCCTGTTTCCTTCCATCTCCACCTCCTGTTCCTCCCTCTCTCTCTCTCTCTCTCTCTCTCTGTCCTGTCTCCCTCAACCCACCCTCCTCTCTCCCCCTCTCTCTACATCTGTCATGGCGCTCCCTCTACTTACCCTTCCCCCCTTTACCACTCTTTCTCTTCCCCTTTACCTCCCCCCCCCTCCTCTCCCTTTTTGTCCTCTCTCCCTCAACCCACCCTCTTACTCTTTACATCCCCCCCTCTCTCTACATTTCTTTCATGTCGCTCCCTCTACTTACCCCTCCCCCCTTTACCGCTCTCTCTCTCTCTCTCTCTCTCTCCCTCCCTCCCTTTACCGCTCTCTCTCTCTCTCTCTCTCTCTCCCCCTTTACCTTCCCCCCACCTCTTTCCCTCTCCTTTGTTTCTCTCTCTCGTCTCTCCTCAACCTCCTCTCTCCCCCCCCCCCTCTTTTTACCTTCCCTTTCTCCTTCCTCCTCCTGTCTCTTCCCCTTCTTCCTCCTCCTCCTGTCTCTTCCCCTTCTTCCTCCTCCTCCTGTCTCTTCCCCTTCTTCCTCCTCCTCCTGTCTCTTCCCCTTCTTCCTCCTCCTCCTGTCTCTTCCCCTTCTTCCTCCTCCTCCTGTCTCTTCCCCTTCTTCCTCCTCCTCCTCCCTCTTCCCCTTCTTCCTCCTCCTCCTGTCTCTTCCCCTTCTTCCTCCTCCTCCTCCCTCTTCCCCTTCTTCCTCCTCCTCCTCCCTCTTCCCCTTCTTCCTCCTCCTCCTCCCTCTTCCCACTCCTCCTCCTCCCTCTTCCCCTTCCTCCTCCTCCTCCTCCTGCCTCTTCCCTTTCCTCCTCCTGCCTCTTCCTTTTCCTCCTCCTCCTCCTCCTGCCTCTTTCCCCTCCTCATCCTGCCTCTTCCGCCTCCTTATTCTCCCTCCTCCTCCTCTCTCTTCTCCTTCCTCCTCCTCCTCCTTCCTGTTCCCCTTCCTCCTCCTCCTCCTCCTCCTTCCTGTTCCCCTTCCTCTTCCCCCTCCTCCTCCTCCTTCCTCTTCCCCCTCCTCCTCCTCCTTCCTCTTCCCCCTCCTCCTCCTCCTGCCTCTTCCCCCTCCTCCTCCTCCTGCCTCTTCCCCCTCCTCCTCCTCCTCCTCTTCCCCCTCCTCCTCTTCCCCCTCCTCCTCCTCCTCCTGCCTCTTCCCCCTCCTCCTCCTCCTCCTGCCTCTTCCCCCTCCTCCTCCTCCTCCTGCCTCTTCCCCCTCCTCCTCCTCCTGCCTCTTCCCCCTCCTCCTCCTCCTGCCTTTTCCCCCTCCTCCTCCTCCCTCTTCCCCATCCTCCTCCTGCCTCTTCCCTTTCCTCCTCCTCCTGCCTCTTCCCTCTCCTCCTCCTCCTGCCTCTTCCCCCTCCTCATCCTGCCTCTTCTGCCTCCTTATTCTCCCTCCTCATCCTCCTTTCTCTTCCCCTTCCTCCTCCTCCTCCTCCTCCTTCCCCTTCCTCCTCATCCTCCTCCTCTCTCTTCTCCTTTCCTTCCTCCTCCTCCTCCCTCTTCTCCTTTCCTTCCTCCTCCTCCCTTTTCCTCTTCCTCCTAATTATGCTTCTTTTCCTTCCTTCTCCTCCTCCCTCTTCTCATTCCTCCTCCTCCCTCTTGCCCTTCCTCCTCCTCCTCCCTCTTGCCCTTCTTCCTCTTCCTCCCTCTTGCCCTTCTTCCTCCTCCTCCCTCTTCCCCTTCTTCCTCCTCTTCCCCCACCTCCTCCTGCCTCTTCCCCTTCCTCCAACTCCTCCCTCTTCCCCCTCCTCCTGCCCCTTCCCCCTCCTCCCCGTCCTGCCTCTTCCTCCTCCCTCTTCCCCTTCCTCCTCCTCCTTCTTCCCTTTCCTCCTCAGCCTGCCTCTTCCCCCTCCTTATTCTCCCTCCTCTCTCTTCCCCTTCCTCCTCCTCCTTCCTCTTCCCCCTCCTCCTTCCTCTTCCCCCTCCTCCCTCTTCCCCTTCCTCCTCCTCCTCCTCCCTCTTCCCCTTCCTCCTCCTTCTCCCTCTTCCCCTTCCTCCTCCTCCTCCCTCTTCCCCTTCCTCCTCCTCCTCCCTCTTCCCCTTCCTCCTCCTCCTCCCTCTTCCCCTTCCTCCTCCTCATCCTCATCCTGCCTCTTCTGCCTCCTTATTCTCCCTCCTCATCCTCCTTTCTCTTCCCCTTCCTCCTCCTCCTCCCTCTTCTCCTTTCCTTCCTCCTCCTCCCTTTTCCTCTTCCTCCTAATTATGCTTCTTTCCCTTCCTCCTCCTCCCTCTTCTCATTCCTCCTCTTCCCCTTCCTTCTGCTTCTTCCCCCTCCTCCTCCTCCTGCCTCTTCCCACTCCTCCTCCTGTCTCTTCCCTCTCCTCCTCATCCTGGCTCTTCCCTCTCTTCCTCATCCTGCCTCTTCCCCCTCCTCCCTCTTCTTCCTCCTCCACCTGCCTCTTGCCCTTCCTCCTCCTCCTGACTCTTCTTCTCCTCCTCCTTCCTATTCCTCTTCCTCCTCCTCTCTCTTCCCTTTCCTCCTTGTTCCCCTTCCTCCTCCTCCCTCTTCTTTCTCCTCCTCCTCCCTCTTGCCCTTCCTCCTGCCTCTTCTCTTTTCTCCCTCTTCCCCCTCCTCCTCCTCCCTCTTCCCTTTCTTCCTCCCTCTTCCTCCTCCTCCTCCCTCTTCCCCTTCCTCCTCCTCCTCTCTCTTCCCCTTCCACCTCCTCCTCCTCCCTCTTCCCCTTCCACCTCCTCCTCCTCCTCCCTCTTGCCCATCTTCCTCCTCCTCCCTCTTCCTCCTCTTCCCCTTTCTCCCTCTTCCCCCACCTCCTCCTCCCTTCCTCCTCCCTCCCTCTTCCCCCACCTCCTCCTGCCTCTTCCCCATCCTCCTCCTGCCTCTTCCCCTTCTTCCTCCTCCTCCTCCCTCTTCCCCTTCCTCCAACTCCTCCCTCTTCCCCTTCAACTCCTCCCTCCCTCTTCCCCATCCTCCTCCTGCCTCTTCCCCTTCTTCCTTCTCCTCCTCCCTCTTCCCCTTCCTCCAACTCCTCCCTCTTCCCCCTCCTCCTGCCTCTTCCCACTCCTCTTCCTCCTCCTCCTCCTGCCCCTTCCCCCTCCTCCCCATCCTGTCTCTTCCCACCCCTCCTCCCCGTCCTGTCTCTTCCCACCCCTCCTCCTCCTCCTCCCTCTTCCCCTTCCTCCTCCTCCTCCCTCTTCCCCTTCCACCTCCTCCTCCCTCTTCCCCTTCCACCTCCTCCTCCTCCTCCCTCTTCCCCTTCCTCCTCCTCCCTCTTCCCCTTCCTCCTCCTCCCTCTTCCCCTTCCACCTCCTCCTCCTCCCTCTTCCCCTTCCTCCTCCTCCCTCTTCCCCTTCCTCCTCCTCCCTCTTCCCCTTCCACCTCCTCCTCCTCCTCCCTCTTCCCCTTCCACCTCCTCCTCCTCCCTCTTCCCCTTCCACCTCCTCCTCCTCCTCCCTCTTCCCCTTCCACCTCCTCCTCCTCCTCCCTCTTGCCCTTCCTCCTCCTCCTCCTCCCTCTTGCCCTTCCTCCTCCTCCCTCTTTCCCTTCTTCCTCCTCTTCCCCTTTCTCCCTCTTCCCCCACCTCCTCCTCCCTCCCTCTTCCCCCACCTCCTCCTGCCTCTTCCCCATCCTCCTCCTGCCTCTTCCCCTTCTTCCTCCTCCTCCTGCTTCTTCCCCTTCTTCCTCCTCCTTCTGCTTCTTCCCCTTCTTCCTCCTCCTCCTGCTTCTTCCCCTTCTTCCTCCTCCTCCTGCTTCTTCCCCTTCTTCCTCCTCCTCCTGCTTCTTCCCCTTCCTCCAACTCCTCCCTCTTCCCCCTCCTACTCCTGCCCCTTCCCCCTCCTACTCCTGCCCCTTCCCCCTCCTACTCCTGCCCCTTCCCCCTCCTCCCCGTCCTGCCTCTTCCCCTTCCTCCTCAGCCTGCCTCTTCCCCCTGCTTATTCTCCCTCTTCCCCTTCCTTATTCTCCCTCTTCCCCTTCCTCCTCCTCCCTCTTCCCCTTCCTCCTCCTCCTCCCTCCCTCTTCCCCTTCCTCCTCCTCCTCCCTCCCTCTTCCCCTTCCTCCTCCTTCTCCCTCTTCCCCATCCTCCTCAGCCTGCCTCTTCCCCATCCTCCTCCCTTTTCCTCTTCCTTCTAATTATGCTTCTCCTCCCCCCCTTCCCCTTCCTCTTCTCATTCCTCCCCTTCCCCCTCCTCCTCCCTATTCCCTTTCCTCCTTGTCATCCTCCCTCTTGCCCTTCCTCCCTCTTGCCCTTCCTCCTCCCTATTCCCTTTCCTCCTTGTCATCCTCCCTCTTGCCCTTCCTCCTGCCTCTTCCCCTTCCTCTTCCTGTCTCTTCCCCTTCCTCTTCCTGTCTCTTCCCCTTCCTCTTCCTGTCTCTTCCTCTTCCTGTCTCTTCCTCTTCCTGTCTCTTCCCCTTCCTCCTCCTGCTCTTGGCTCTTCCCCCTTCCTCCTCCTGCTCTTGGCTCTTCCCCCTTCCTCCTCCATCTCATGTCTGGGAGAGGGTTTAATAAATTAAGAACAGAGAAAATTAATTACACTATTTAATAACTTGTTACATTATGTGATGGTCATGTCACTGTGGGCCCTTAACAGAGCATAATCACCCTGGGTGGGCCCCAGATGGAGCATAATCACCTCAGCTGGGCCCTGGATGGAGCATAATCACCTCAGGTGGGCCCTGGACGGAGCATAATCACCTCAGGTGGGCCCTGGACGGAGCATAATCACCTCAGGTGGGCCCTGGACGGAGCATAATCACCTCAGGTGGGCCCTGGACGGAGCATAATCACCTCAGGTGGGCCCTGGACGGAGCATAATCACCTCAGGTGGCCCTGGATGGAGCATAATCACCTCAGGTGGCCCTGGATGGAGCATAATCACCTCAGGTGGGCCCTGGATGGAGCATAATCACCCTGGGTGGGCTCTGGATGGAGCATAATCTTGATTGGGAGATTATATTCTGTCCGGGGCCCAGCCAAGGTGATTACGCTCCGTCCGGGGCCCATCCCAAAGATGATTATGTTCCCTCCGGGACCCATCCCAAGGACCCTAGACAGAGCATAATCTCTGGTGGGCCCCAATGAGGTTGGGGGGGGGGGACCCTAAGAGAAAAAGAGAAGGGGGACAGGAAGAGTGAAAAGGAAGACAGTAAGAGAGAATGGGAATAGTAAGAGACAACAGGGACAAGAGAGAAGTGACAGAACAAGAGAGAGAAGGGGTACAGTAAGAAAGAAATGGGACAGTAGATGGACAAAGGGGACAGTAAGACAGAAAGGAGAGAGAGGAAAAGGGGACAGTATGAGAAAGAAAGCAGCAGTAAGAGAGGGGGAGCAGTAAAAGTGAAAGGGAGGGAAGGCAGTAAGAGATGGGGGGATAGTGAGTGAGGCAGTAAAGAGAGAGGAGGGAACAAGAAGAGAGAGAAGGGGGAGGGGGACTGATAAAGAGAGCAGAAGCAGTAAAAAAGAGGGAGGGAGGGCAATAAGAGAGGGGAATAGCAAGTGAGGCAGTTAAAAGAGAGAAGGGGGACAGTAAGAGAGAGGAGGGAAACTACGAGAGAGAAGGGAACAGTATGAGAAAGAGCAGAAGCAGAAAAAGAAAAGGAGGTTCAGTGAGAAAGGGAGGGGAGGCAGTAAGAAGAGGGGGGGTAGTGAGTGAGTGGCAGTTACAGAGAGGGGAGGGGTCAGTGAGAGAGGGTGGACTGAGAAACGGGACAATGAGTGAGAGAGGTGGAACTGAGATGGGGGGGGGGGGGCAGTATGAAAGATAGAGGGAACAGTGAGAGAAAGAGGCAGGGGGGGCAGTAAGAGAGAAAAAAAAGTGGGAGTTCAGTAAGTAGAGGAGGGGGCAGTAAGAGAGAGAAAAAAAAAGTGGGAGTTCAGTAAGTAGAGGAGGGGGCAGTAAGAGAGAGGCAGTACGGGAAAGAGGATAGTAAGAGAGAGAGAGAGAGCGAGTTTAGTGAGAGGCAGTATAAGAAAGAGGGGATAGAGAGAGAAGGGAGTTTGGTGAGAGGCAGTACGAGAAAGAGGGGATAGTAAGAGAGAGAAGGGAGTTCAGTGAGAGGAAGTACAAGAAAGGGATAGTAAGAGAAGGGAGTTCAGTGAGAGGAAGTACAAGAAAGGGGACAGTAAGAGTGAGGAGGAAGTTTTATGAAAGGCAGTAAGAGAAAGGGGGGGTAATAAGAGAGAAAGGGGGGGAGGACTGCAAATGAGAAAGGGGCAGTTGTTAGAAGAGGAGGTGGCAGAGAGAGGCATGAAGAGTAGTAAGAGAAAGATAGAGAAGTAAAAGAGAAGGGGAACAGTAGCAGAGAAGGGGTGGGGATTAGGCGATTGAGAGAGAGGCAGTAAGAAAGGAGGGGGGGGGGGCAAAGAAAGAGAAAGAGGCAGTAAGAGAGAGGAGGGAGCAGTTAAAAAGAGGAAGGGACGGTAAGAAAGGGGGGGGTTAGTAAGAATGAGGAGGGGGCAATAAGAGAGAGTGGAGGGACAGTAGTACTAAATAGAAGAAAGAGGGGTTTCAGTATGAGAAGAGGGGGGCAGAGGGTGAGATTCAGTAAGTAGTAGTAACAGAGAGGGGAGGCAGTAACAGAGAGTGAGAGAGGCTGTAAGAGAAACAAGAGGGGGAGGTTCAGCAAGAGCAGGAGGGGGTAGTGAGAGCAGAGCGGGCAGCAAGAAAGAGAAGGGGGTTCAGTGAGAGAGGGGGGTGGGGGAAGAGTGAGACAAGTTAGAGAAAGGAGGGTTAGTAAGGAGACGCAGTAAAAGAAAGTGAGGAGGGGGCAAAGAGAGAAAGGGTGGGTGCAATAAGAGGACAGAGGTGGGGGACTGAAAATGAGAGAATGGGGGGCAATAAGAATGAAAGAGTGGGGCAATGAAAATAAGGAGGGGGACAGTAAAAGAGAGAGGGAGGAGTCAGTAAGAAACAAGAGCGGAAGAGGGGGGTCAGTATGAGACAAGAGAGGAGGGGGGGGGGGAATCAGTAACGGAGGAGAGAGAGGGAAGGTCAGTAGGTGAGAAGAGAGAGGGGGTCAGTTTGAGAGAAGAGAGAGAGAGAGAGAGAAAGTAATACAGAAAAGAGAGAGAAATACATTACAAGACTAATGTGTACAAAATAATACATACACTTGTTAAACCAAAAATAATACAGGTGTCTGTCCTTCAGTCTGGTTACATCTTTTATGCTTACTAGCTATAAGTAATTTATTCTTAACCAATGATAATACAGGTGTTTGCTCTTCAGTTTGGTTACATCTTTTATGCTTTCTACCTACAGGTGGTTTATTTTTAACGAATGATAATACAGGTGTTTATCCTCTCCTCTTCTACCCCCCCTTCCTCTCCTCCTCGTCTTCTAACCCCCTTACTCTCCTCCTCCTCTTCTACCCCCCCTTCCTCTCCTCCTCCTCTTCTACCCCCCCTTCCTCTCCTCCTCCTCTTCTACCCCCCCTTCCTCTTCTACCCCCCTTCCTCTCTCCTCCACCCTCCCCTTCTCTTCTACCCCCTTCCTCTCCTCTTCCACCCCCTTCCTCTCTTCTTTTACCCTCTCCTCCTCTTCTACCCTTCCATTCCTCTCCTCCTCCTGCTCTTCTACCCCCCCTTTCCTCTCCTCTTCTATCCCCCCTTCCTCTTCTCTTCTACCCCCCTTCCTTTCCCCCTCTTCTACCCCCCTTCCCATTTTTTTTTTTGTCCAACTGCTTTCATGTAGCTTGTGCTGTGTGTAGAAAGAATAATAAAATGGTATAGGCTTATTAATCCCCTTTTTTTTTCTTGCCAATACAATGATTCAATTCTTGCCGAGAGGAGGAGGAGGAGAAGAAGGAAGGAGGGAAGAGGGAGGGGGAGGAGGCAGAAAAAGAGGGGGAGGAGAGGAAGAGCAAGAGGGAGGAGGGGGGGGAGAGATGAGGATGGAGGAGGAAGAGAGGATGTGGAGGAGGGGAAGAGGAAGAGCAAGAGGGAGGAAGAGGTGGAGGAGGAAAGGAGAGGAAGAGCAAGAGGGAGGAGGAGGGGGCAGAAGAGAGGAGAGGATGAGCAAGAGGGAGGGAAGGGGGGAGAGAGGAAGAGCAAGAGGGAAGGAGAGGAAGAGCAAAAGGGAATGGGAAGAAAAGAGGAAAAGGAGGGAAGGGGAAGGAGAGAAGAGCAAAGGATAGAAAGAGAAGAGGGAAGGAGGAGGAGAAGAAGGAAGGAGGGAAGAGGGAGGGGGAGGAGGCAGAAAAAGAGGGGAAGGAGAGGAAGAGCAAGAGGGAGGAGGGGGGGGAGAGGAAGAGCAAGAGGGAGGAGGGGGGGGAGAGATGAAGATGGAGGAGGAAGAGAGGATGTGGAGGAGGGGAAGAGGAAGAGCAGGAGGGAGGAAGAGGTGGAGGAGGAAAGGAGAGGATGAGCAAGAGGGAGGGAAGGGGGGAGAGAGGAGGAGGGAGGGAGGAAGAGCAAGAGGGAAGGAGAGGAAGAGCAAAAGGGAATGGAAAGAAAAGAGGGAAGGGGAAGGAGAGAAGAGCAAAGGATAGAAAGAGAAGAGGGAAGGAGGAGGAGGAGAAGTGGGAAGGAAAGGAAGAGCATGAGGGGTGGGGAAGAGCATGAGGAAGGGAGAGAAGTGGGAGGAGGGAAGGAGAGGAAGGGGGAGGAGGAGGAAAGCAAGAGCAAGAGGGAAGGAGAGGAAGGGGGAGGAGGAGGAAAGCAAGAGCAAGAGGGAAGGAGAGGAAGGGGGAGGAGGAGGAAAGCAAGAGCAAGAGGGAATGAGAGGAGGAGAAAATGGAGAAGGGAAGCAGAGGAAGAGGATGGAGGAGGGGGGGAGAGGAAGGGAGGGAAGGAGAGGAAGAGCAAAAGGGAGGAGGAGGGGTGTAGAGGAAGGGAGAGGAGGAGGAAAGCAAGAGCAAGAGGGAATGAGAGGAGGAGGAGAAAAGGGAGAAAGGAAGCAGAGGAAGAGGATGGAGGAGGAAGGGAGGGAAGGGGGAGAGGAAGGAGGAAGGGGGAGGAGGAAGAAAGGAAGAGCAAGAGGGAATGAGAGGAGGAGAAAAGAGAGAAGGGAAGCAAAGGAAGAGGATGGAGGAGGAGAGGAAGGGAGGGAAGGGGGAGGAGAGGAGAGGAAGGGAGGGAAGGGGGAGGAGAAGAGAGGAAGGGAGAGGACAAGAGAAAAGGGAGGGAAGGGGGAGAACAAGAGAGAAGGGAGGGAAGGGGGAGGACAAGAGAGAAGGGAGGGAAGGGGGAGGACAAGAAAGAAGGGAGGGAAGGGGGAGGACAAGAAAGAAGGGAGGGAAGGGGGAGGACAAGAGAGAAGGGAGGGAAGGGGGAGGACAAGAGAGAAGGGAGGGAAGGGGGAGGACAAGAGAGAAGGGAGGGAAGGGGGAGGACAAGAGAGAAGGGAGGGAAGGGGGAGGACAAGAGAGAAGGGAGGGAAGGGGGAGGACAAGAGAGAAGGGAGGGAAGGGGGAGGACAAGAGAGAAGGGAGGGAAGGGGGAGAACAAGAGAGAAGGGAGGGAAGGGGGAGGACAAGAGAGAAGGGAGGGAAGGGGGAGGACAAGAGAGAAGGGAGGGAAGGGGGAGGACAAGAGAGAAGGGAGGGAAGGGGGAGGACAAGAGAGAAGGGGGAGGACAAGAGAGAAAGCAGGGAAGAGGGAAGGAGAGGAGGGGAAGAAGGATGGAGAGGAGAACGAGAAGAGGAAAGGAGAGGAGGACAAGAGGGAAGGAGAGGAAAAGCAAGAGGGAGGGAAGGGGAAGGAGGAGGGGAAGAGCAAGAGGAAGGGAGAGGAGAAGTGGGAGGAAGGAAGGAGAGGAAGAGCAAGGAGGAGGAGGAGGGGGGGGAAGAGGAAGGGAGGGAAGGGGGAGGAGGAGGAGGGGGAGGGGGGAGGTGAGGAAGAGCAATAAGGCAGGAGAGGAGGACATGGGAGAAGGGATGGAGAGGAAGAGCAAGAGGGAGGAGGAGGAGGGAGGGGAATAGGAAGGAAGGGAAAGGGAAGAAGAGGAAGGAGGGAAGGAGAGAAAGAGCAAGAGGGAGGGAAAAGGGAGAGGAGAGGAAGAGCAAGAGGGGGGAGGAAGGGAGGAGGGGGAGGGAGGGAGGGAGGGAGGAGGAGAAGAAGAGCAAGAGGGAGGGAGGAGGGGAAGAGCAAGAGGGAGGGAGAGGAGGAGGGGAAGAGCAAGAGGGAGGAGGGAAGAAGAGGAAAAGCAAGAGGGAGGGAGAGGAGGAGGAGAAGAGAGAGGAGAGGAAAAGCATGATGGAGGGGGAGGAAAAGAAGAGGGAGGAGGAGGAAAAGAAGAGGGAGGGAGAGGAGAGGAAGGGGGGAAGGGGAGGGGAGGAGAGGAAGGGGGAGGGGAGGGGAGGGGAGGAAAGGGAGGAGGGGAAGAGGAAGGAAGGGGAGAAGAGATAGAAGGATGGGGAGGAAGGAGGGGAAGAAAGAAAAAGGAAGGAGGGGAGGGAAGGATGGAGGAGGAGGAGGAAACAAAAAGAGAGGACAAAGGGATGGGCAGGAGAGGGAGGAAAGGTAGAAGAATGGGAAGGAGGGGAGGAAAGGAAGATGGAGGAGAGGGAGAGGTAAGAGAACGAGAACGAGAAGGTGAGGGAGAGGGAAGAGAAGGAGAGGACAACAGGAAGATGGAGGAGAGGAAGAAGGATGAGGGGAGGAGGAGGAGGAGAGGAAGAAGGATGAGGGGAGGAGGAGGAGAGGAAGAAGGATGAGGGGAGGAGGAGAAGTAGAAGGATGGGGAGGAGAGGAAGAGGGACAAGGAGGAGGGGAGGGAGGAGGAGGAAGGGGGAGGGGAAGTAAAGAAAGGAAGAGGGAGGAGAGTATGGAGCGGGAGGAGAGGATGTAGCAGGAGGAGTGGATGTTGTGGGAGGAGGGGAGGAGAGGCAGAGGGAGGAGGGAGGGTAGGATAGGGAGAAGAAGGCAAAAGGTGGAGGGAGAAACTGACAAAGGCATTTATAATACATTAAGAATTAATTTTAACAATATGCATTCACAAATACTTGGAGAAAAAAAAATAATAATAATAATGCTTACCGTACAACTATCAACCAACTTAATGATGACACTTTCTGGAGTCGGTGCACAGTAATGCACAAATGCAGTTTCCTTTTTTCTATTTAAAAAACTCTCCTAAGCTGCATTACTGGCATTTGAGAGTAATTGCTGCATCATTTTTACCTTAATTAGATCAGTATTTATGTCTGCATATATACATTACAGTGCTGACAATATTAACAAGAGTTATCAACATAAACAAAATAATCATGTAATGACATTTGGCTATCATGGAAGGTATGAACCATAAACTGCATTAATTAGACCAATGTGGTACTGTACTTATGTTACAACAAGAATAACATCTACATAACAGTGTACCATAATAGTTGAAAAGATCTACTAAAACAATTCTTATTATAAATATTAACCCACTGAGCAAGATGTCATTTTCATTATTATTAGTAGTAGTAGTGGTATTTCATTCCACCTTGGGATAAGGTCTTTAAATTGAAGGAGTTCAATGCAGCTTCAGATAAAACTTTCATAATTAAACCTTTCCTAAGTTGAATAAAACAATACGGTGTTGATAAAAACTTTCATAATTAAAGACATCCTTCAGTTGAAGAGAACAATCTTGTCACAGTAAGAACAAATTGAAAAGGCAATTACCAAGACTCAAAAGACTGACACTCTAAAAAGTTAATCATTGTTACCATCTCAAATTCTTTTTCTCACTTAAGGATGGAGTACAGTGAGGTCCAGAGTGCAAGGACGGAAAACATAACAGTGGAATAATCAACAAAATCAGTAATGGAAAGAACCAGATACTAACACACTCACCATTCAAGCCCAAGAATCTATATTAAGCTTCACAGGCAGATGTATATTGTACATATATTTTTAAACAGATGCACTTCACATTACAATGAAAACAACTCACTCAAATGACTAAAGTTTACTCAAGTTAAATATGGGACATTAAACTTTTATCATATGCTCCTCCATACATACTTCATCCAATCAACTCAACCCAGTCCATTCCCTACCCAACATCCTTAACTGTTTTTGTAAACAGTGCTCGTTCAGTATATCCAGCCACATTCTCGGCCTACAATACCTCCTCTCACTTTCACTCATTCAAGTATATTTTTTCACCATCTAAAAAATAATGAAATAAAAAATAAAGTCTCAGACATAAAGGGTCCAACATGCTTGCATGCGTCAGCCTTGGGCACCTAATGTCCGCTCTCCATACTGCTTGATCTCCAGCAGCTTCCCTATTCAGTTCTAATAACCTAGCAACTGTTTCGTAACAAACTCAACAGTTAGCAGATAATCCCCAACAGTACCTATGGTACACTCACTTTAACACAGGCTTGCATAAAATGACTGCTACACTAACCAAATTAACCATCACCCTCCTAAATCCAGACAAACACCTTAAACACACCCTCATGTTACCCTGCTCAAGCAACCACTCCCACTGGAAAGACACCCAAAATTCTAAGATCTACTAAGGGCACACACGACCTTTTCTCAATACATAGATAACATCAGAGCAAAGGAATATCATAAACTCAATGTCTTGAAAACATTCTATGAACAATTCATTAGAACAGTGACTTACACTAGCACAAGATGAGCCCCCCACTGAAATGGCACAAAAATGGAAAAGCTTAAGACAACACAAAATAAAGCCATTGGAATAATGACTGGAAGCAAAAAGGCCACAAATTCAGATCACTTCTATTAAAAATCAAAGGTCCTCCCACACAAGGATCATAATTACGAGAGAGACAGATCATCATTTCAGGTTAAAACTCTTCTCAACCCTGCAACTGTATGTTGCATCACCTTCCACCAGAGAGAAACAAAAAGGAAAACCACCAAACACTATACAAATTGTTTCACCAACATTCCTCTTTTTCCACCCAGCACATTTCACACACACACTCACTCTCACACACACACACACACACACACACACACACACACACACACACACACACACACACACATCCAAAACCTTCAACCCTTCACAAACCTCCACCAGACAACACCCCTAAGAAACTACCCAACCCAAAAAGACAAGACTAAATCTGACCAGAATGCAACACAGTCACCACCTTTCCCTGCCACAATGCAAACACAAAATACAACTCAGAAAATTCAATATGCACAAACTGCAATGCAACCTCTCACACCACAACACGCTTTATCACACCAGGTACCACACAGTCATAACGCAAGCAATCTTTAAACATAAAACTCAACAAAACATCTATGAGAATGGCTACAGTATGCATTTTACAACTTTTCTAAATTCTTCTCCCAATTAAGACATTCTGTCAGAGTTGCATCCTGTGTATTCAACAGGTCTGAATACTACTCTTGGCAAACACTTCAGATTTCAAAACAGCATAACCTACACAAAGTCAGAAATTCAGAGCTGCAATGCTGCAAGCACTGCAAATTTTGTCCACAATACAGATAGATAATCCAAACACAGCTATGTTCACGAGACTAAGTTCCTGGTATAACACGAAATATATCATAAGAAGCTATTTGAGGTAAGAGACAAAATATATATGAAAAATATAACAAGCATAATACGAGACTTGTGGTATAAACAAAATATACTAAAAAGCAATATGAGGTATAAGAGAGTGTATGTGAGTGAGGTGGAGGGGGGAAGAGGGAGGGGGAGGCCAAGGATGAGATGGAGGGATGGGGTGGAGAGGTATATGAAAGAGGGGGGTGTGAGTTAGGAGCAGGGCAGTGAAATGGCGGGGGACAGGGCGACTTGGAGGCGATCTGTTTGTGGCCACCCCAAACGGGATTGAGGCGTCTGGCAATAGATAGATAGATAGATAATACCGGACTTGTTGTATAACAGGAAATATACCAAAATAAGTGATACGAAGTATAACAAGGCAACATACATCATAAAAATATAACAAGCATAATACCAGACTTGTGGCTTAACAAGAAATATACCAGAAACATGTATGTGGTATAACAAGACAAAATATATCTGAAAAATAAAACAAACATAATACTGGCCTTGCAGTATAACAGAAAACACCAAAAAGAAGCAATGTAAGGTATGATGAGACAAAATACTGTACCTTCATACTGACTTATAAAAGTCCATTTCAAGCATGTACATATAAAATACAATATTATTACACTATGCTTTGCTGCATGAAGTGAAATCGTCTTTTCTTTTTTTTTTTTACTTTTTTTTATGAAACTGATTTGCTTTAGGATGTCACCACTATTTTAAGATGTCACCAAACCATAAAGTAATCCAAGTACCTCATCACTAAACCTCTAAGTAATGTCACCAAACCTCTTAGTAATGTCAATGATGGTTTATGTCACCGAACCTCTCTGTGTCACCAAGCATATACAGTACTGTAATATCACCAAGCTTATACTGTAATGTCACCAAGCATATATTTTAATCCCAACAATCATATTTTAATGCCACTAAGTAACTGTGTGTTGGTAGACAAAGTTTGTCAATAAATTGCAGCTTTAAGCTAGAGTGATCTTCATTCATGTTGGGGTTTATTGCTCATGTAATGCCACTCAGAGATGAGTGAGGCTGGTCACTCTCACCTTAAATGTCAGGATCAACTTGCCTAGCCCTGGGCTCCTACGCTTCTCATGGGGCAATGTAGGATTGGATGATGGATGGATGGATGGCTTCTACTTGCTCTAATATATGCTCATGGAGAGGGATGCCTTCATGTGGTGGTGCTGATATAAGTGGGTGCATCTACTGCACATCTACACATTCATCCCTTGATTCATCTCCCAAAGGTTGTGGGCTGCAGGAGGACAAGTTAAACATCCCTTGACTCTTATCTCCCAAACAGGAGTCGTGGACTGCAGGAGGACAATTTCAATATCCCTCGACTCATCTCAAAAACAAGGGCTGTGGGATGCAGGATAGCAATTGCAGGCTGCACTCCACAGGGTTCATATTTCCAATGAACCTGGAGCCAAAGCAACAATATATACATGAAGATCACTCTACCCAGGTCCACCATGAGGAGGTAAGCTGCCTGGACCCACACCATGCCCATCCCAACCACCCTACCATTGGACATGCTGCCATCGTCATTGCATATGCCTTGCAGTTTTACATGTTGGTCTGTCTCTGTGTTGATTGATAGCAGTAAACATTTGATTTTAGGAGAAACGTTTCAAACTGGAGACAATAAATATAGCCTTCAATTTCTTCTTGACCTTCATCTTGACTTTTTTTAGAACACACCAAGAACAGGAACTGGTGCGTGTGAGGGGAAAACACACCCACAGGAACTGATGTATGTGAGAAGGAAAAAACACACCAACAGGAACTGGTGTGTGTGTGTGGAGAATACACACCAACAGGAACTGGTGTGTGTGTGTGAAGGAGATAACACACCAACAGAAATTGATGTGCCCGAGACGAAGAAAACACACTAATAGGAACTGGTGTGCCTGAAACGAAAAAAACACACCAATAGGAACTGGTGTGCATAAGGAGAAAACACCAACAGGAACTGGTGTGCATGAGGAGAAAATACACCAACAGGAACTGGTGTGCATGAGGAGAAAACACAACAGGAACCGGTGCGCGTGACAAAGAAAACATACCAAGAACGGGAGCTGGTGTGCGCAGAGTGGTATGCTCGCATCGAGAACAGGATCGAATGCCAGCCGCAAACAAATTTCCGGTCGCGCAAACGTGGCACCTTCCACCCAACTAATCTATATCAAAAGAGTTTTAGCTAGCGAATCAAGCCAGCCATATCACAGGCTTTGTGCAGATACTCTTGTAAGGTGCAGCTTGGTGACATTATGGTGACATCTTACTTTTCTGATACAGAAAAGTTTGTCTAACTTGGAAACCTAATCACTTGGTGACATCCTACTCTTACGAAAAAAAAAAAAATTCACCCATTCAGAAACCTAACAGAATGGAGGCACCCTAGGTATATACATAAAAAAAAACACACACACAAATGCCTTTCAGCTTTCTAGTTAAAGATATAGAATATTCAGGTGCTGCATATGGACACGGCCGAAACAGATCTGAATCACGACAGGTGGTTGAGGTTTCTTGCCTAAATAGGCAACAATGCGTGAAGACTGAGAGGATGTGAAATATGTATCAGCGTCCAACGTGTGACATTCAGATAAGTGCTGGTGCCCTGATTAACGAGCAACACATCGGCCCAGACTATACTCAATTCAACAAGTCTGACACCATCAGCGATGACATCAATGCTACAGATGTTGATGACCTCACAGATATGGTGCCAGGCAGGATGAAAATGACATAGCCTGATTGTTTGTTGTGCCCAGGGGTTATGGTCTCAAAAGCGTCCTCTCAGGTACATCCAACACCCACACGGCATATAATAAACATTTTGGATAAAACTCATAAAAACTAAATTCCAAAGACATTATTCAATGGAAAAAAAATAGTAAAAAAGCAACCACGTGATTGTCACACGCAAGGGCCGAGTGCATGTGATGGCCGGAACATCCCACCTTTGTGACATCTTGCCGTTCACCTTACCTGCCTGTTGTGGGTTCGCGCAGTACATCCTAGGGCCAGGGCATCACGTTTAAGACCCCTTCTTAGCGACCCCCTCGTAAGAAGATCATCCCCACACAACAAACACGCATGGCGAAACGACATCAAATTGACAGAAAGCGGCGGGGTGTGTATGTGTGGACTATTCTAAGTACCCAGCCACCCAGACTTCACATGAAGAAAGACAGTGAGAGAGATAAAGCTGGGAGGGGGGGGAGGGGCATTTACTCAATTTAGCCAGTGAAAACACCTGATATTCAATAAGATAAACGATACAGTAATGAACCATACCGTGTCAGGGTTTGGCAAATTTTTACGGCCGGATACCCAATCCTGACACCAACCCTCCCCAATTTATCCGGGCTTGGGACCGGCATTGAGTTGAGCCGGCTTCCTCCTGGGATCAAACGCAACTCAATGGCTGGGTTAAAATGTCATATGCTCCTTTCAATCTAACTTGGCCCAAAACTGCACTTTTTGCTCCTTTCAATTTAACTTGGCCCAAAACTGCACTTTTACTTCCATTCATCCATAAACAATCAGAGAAATAGGACATAACTTCTATAAATTTCAAATGTACCATGAAATTTATGACAGGAATGAAAGGAGGGAAGAAATCTGTGGAGAGGTTACTTAAAAACCTCCATCTCCAAAAACTCTCACTAAAGACAAGGATTTAACTTTGATGTTAACAATGACAACATGAAGCTTGATTCCAGGAAGCAGAAGTCTGATCTGACTAGTAACTATGGAGAGTCTAAAGCTTGACTGCAGAAAACAGAAGTTTGATCTGACTCATAACCATGGAGATTCTATAGTATGATTGCAGGAAAGAGGTTTGATTTGACTAGTAACCAAGGAAAGTCTAAAACCTGACTGCAGGAAACAGAAGTCTGACTAGTAACCAAGGAGATTCTAAAGCCTGCCTGCATGAAATAGAATTTTGATTTGACTAGTAACCATGGAGATTCTAGGGTGTGACTGCAGGAGAGGTTGTGATTTGACTAATACCGGTACCCAAGGAGATTCATGAGTATGATAGCAGGAAAGAGGTATGATATGACTAATAACCAAGAAGATTCTAACATGATGGCAGGATATAACCAAACTGAAGGCCTGATATGACTAGTAACCAAGGAGATTCTTAGTGTTAACTAACTCCTCCAGTATCTTTAGCCAGTATTCATCTGACACTGCTTCTTTCTCAACTTTTCCACTTCAGTTTCACTCAATGTACTCCTCTCTGCCTATATTAACCACACTCCTCTCAGTTTTACAATGCATAACACAGTCATATAATCAGGTAAACCTCTACATCTCTCTCTCTCTATGCTATTGTTAGGAAAATTAACTAAACAGTACAGTGTACTATACTTCACAGACAAACACAGCTACCAAAACATTTCAATATCACAATTAACAAGTATAAAGGTAATTAAACCTTATTCCATCCTTAGCTGGGAAAGAGCAATTTGGATGATGAAAAAAAGTTAACAGAAAATAACACATACCCGATATAAAACTGGAGTGCTACTGTAAGCAATGGTTTATCTTCAACCTGGAAAAAAAAAAAAAAAAAAAAAAAAAAAAGTGACCACTAAATGCATACTGCATGATTATACAAATGTCCTTCAACCCTCTACCAATCCCCCAAAAGAAGAATTGTGGACTGCGGAGGGGACCATTTCAACCAGAGGTTCACTGGGTTTATATCAAATGATGCTTAGGCCACAACATTAACAAATGGTTAGATGTCAGCTGGGCATTAAATGGAATTCATGTAGAAATTAAAAGAGAGAGAGAGATCCAGAGAGGAGCAGGTTTTTGAGGGTGATGGACCCACGTAAGAACACTGGTCCAATGTCAAAAATAGATCCAAGGAAGGTTATAGGTCCACGAAAGATACAGCTGCCTCTCAATGGGCAGAAGAGGTCTATGTAGAAAGTAAGTCCAAGAAGAGAATACATGCAAGGGTGAAAAACAGGTCCATGGGTGACAATAAACCCATGAGTGAAAATAAAATAGGTCGGTTGAAGCATGTCCATGGGTGACAATAAATCCATGAGTGAAAATAAAATAGGTTGGTTGAAGCATGTCCATGGGTGACAATAAATCCATGAGTGAAAATAAAATAGGTCAGTTAAAACAGGTCCACAGGTGACAATAAATCCATGAGTGAATATAAAATAGGTCAGTTAAAACAGGTCCACAGGTGACAATAAATCCATGAGTGAAAATAAAATAGGTCGGTTAAAACAGGTCCACAGGTGACAATAAATCCATGAGTGAAAATAAAATACGTCCATGGGTGACAAAAATGACATGAGGGAATAAAATAGGTCCATGGATGACAGCAAGTCCATGAGTGAAAACAAAATAGGTCCAAATGAGAATAAATACATGAGTGATAATAAAACAGGTCCATGGGTAAAAACTGGTCAATGATTGAAAATAGAATAAGTCCATGGGTAAAAATAGGTCCACGAGGAAAGAAAATTGGTCAATGATTGAAAATAGAATAAGTCCATGGGTAAAAATAGGTCCACGAGGAAAGAAAATAGGTCCATGAGTGAAAATGAAACAGGTCCATGGATGACAATATCCATGATTGCAAATAAAGTAGGTCCATGGAATACAGTAAGTCCTCAAGTGGAAATAAAATAAGTCCATGGGTGAGAGTTAGCCCATGACTGGAAAATAGGTCCATGGGTGACAGTTAATCCATGAGTTGACATAAAACAGGTCAATGGGAGAAAATAGGTCCATGAGTGGAAATAAAATAGGTCCGTGGGTACAAAGGTACAAATAGGTCCCTGGGTGAAAGTAGGTCCATGGGGAAAGATGCAAGATAAAATAGGGCCATGAGGAAAAATGGGTTCATGTGGGAAAATGGGTCCATTGGAGAAAGTGGGCCCACTGGGGGACAATAAACCACTGTGAGGGGGATACAAAGGTGTGGGGGAAGGTGGATAAATGGGGGACAAATAGATCCACTGAGGGAGCATACGTAAGTCTAACCCCATCTAAGTCAAGGAAAGGGGGGGTATAAAGGCAGGATAAATATCATCATCATCATTACTCTGACCTTTATTCCCACCTACTGTCGGTTTCATAGGCCATGTCGCATCGTTTTTTGAGAATAACGTAGTAAGTAACAGTTGGATCAGTATGATATTTGGCCACAGTGTGTTTCATACCCTGCGGTAATTTTTGGCAGCATAGCGGAGTACGTAAATGAAATAATTAAGGCAATTGTCCTTGAGAAATGAGGCTGAATGTCAAAATAAAGGACAGGGATATGAACGATACTATGGAAACGTAGTACCAGCCCCGTGAGTGACGTCAGTAGACAGGCTCCTCCCACCACCCAGACGGGACACTCCCACCCCTACCATCTCCCTCCTTCCCTCTCTTCGAAACTACGGTCGAAACTTCAATCATCGGCACATGCTTTATAGCCTATATAATGATATATTATGTAACTGACGCATGCAATATATGTTACTATAGTACGTATATTTGTATTGACAGTGACACATAACAGAGCGAAAGTAGGGTAGAATGGGGCTGATAATGCCCGGCATGATAGGAGAGTCAAAGTCATGGGTGATGTGTCACCGTGTGGAACGGGCTGATGACTGAACCGAAGTCATAGACTCAGGAGTAGATGTTATGTTGACTCCAGCAGTGTCCATCATGGCGAACATGCTACGTTGTCCTCGTGGCTGCAAGAACGCGTTCGTAATGCGACTGTACTCACTCTACATCAGGGAGAAAGCAGACAATGGACTACGGATTACTTTGAATAGGCAAGTGGCTATGATTATTTTTGTTTGCCACAGACAAATAATAATGGTGTTTTGCTGCAACCCATATCTTGAAAGCACTAAAGTGGCGAGCCGCAGAGATACAAAATAGTGATGATGCGATTGCTTCCATAATGTAATAAATAACGATTAATTAAGCAGCCAAATGTGAAGAAATGTTTTGTTAATTATTAAATTAAACTTTAATATCATTGAATACCAGTATTTAATTTTATGTGGCCCATCCGATATGCATAACTGCCTTCCTCCATAGGCCGTATCACCATGTTGCTGAAGCCATGGGCATGACAGTGAATGCAGTGCAGAAGATGGTTCAGCACAGTACCAAGTAGTACCACCACCACCACCACCACCACCAACCCCGCCCGTCTTCGACAACTTTACCATTGGTGCCATTCGCCGCAACATCCACACTAAATTTGCTGCTAGAGAAACATTCACCATAGCAACCCTGACGGAGGACCTAAAGACGGCAGTCATCATCCCGGAGGGAACCTCGTACACATCAGTGTGGCGACTCCTCTTTAACATGGGATTTCGCTACAAGACATCTCAGCGGAAGATGTATGTGAGGAAGGAGTCCCTTGATGTTGTATGCCATCGAATCAGTGCTCTCCGGGCACTCAAACGCCACCGACAGGAAGGCAGGCAGGTGGTGTACCTGGATGAGACGTGGTTCACCACCAGGATGGGCCGCAGCATGGAGTGGTAGACGGCACTCAACCTGTCACCAGCACCAAATACAGCCGTCAGGTGCCGCCTGGGGAAGGAGAGCGCTTTGTGGTGGTCGCAGCTGGGACGGCCGACGGTTTTGTCGATAATTCGTTTCTATGCTTCCCTACCAAGAACACTAGCGGCGAGTACCACGGGGAGATGAATGGCGAGCTGTTTCTCCGCTAGCTGACATCGCAACTCCTGCCGTCACTGACTGAGCCGTCAGTACTGATCATGGATAATGCCCCTTATCACAGCCAGCTGACGGAGGAGAGTCGCTGTCCCACCACCTCCACGAAGAAAGCAGATATTATAATATGGCTGGAGCAGCACAACGTACCCTTCCCACCACACGCCACACGGCCTGAACTGCTCCTCATTTCAAAGCAAAACAAGACAGAGCCACAGTACAAAGTCAACAACATAATACGCTCATGGGGCCATGAAGTTGTGAGGCTGCCACCCGCTCATCCCGAGCTCAATGCCATCGAGCAGGTGTGGGGGTGCCTGAAACGCCACGTACGCTCCTCACTACACCATTTCACCCGAGCAGACCTGCAAGCCAGGCTGGAGGAATCGAGGCTGTGTGCAACTGGAGAGGTGTGGGGTGGTGTGGTCAGACGTTCCCAAGTCTTCAAAGAAGAGTACTGGGCCACAGACAACATACATGAACGAGTGGATCCCATCATCATTAACCTCGAAAGTGATGATGAGAACGACTTGTTCCTGGATAGTGAGGAGGAGTAAAATACTTATGTATTGATTTTGTTTCTTTTGTCCACCCGTTACATATATGCTTCATTTAATTTACAATGATGTATTACTGAAATCTGTCCACAATATGCCATAAAGATAACAATAAGCCTACGCTAAGTAACCGACTCAGCATCGGTGTAGACTGGGATGTAATCATGATATTGGGTGCTTCATGATAATACTTGATTACGATACTGCTTAAAGCAAACATTATACGACAGTTATGAGCTATAATCGATAGCAATTACAAAACAGAATTAACCCATGGCTGACGAGGGCACCTTATATACATGGCGTATCATTCCACCACAAAACTACACCACTCCTCACTTCTATCGAACCAATGCTCTCCTATCATGCCGGGCATTATCAGCCCCATTCTACCCTACTCTCGCCCTGTGTCACTACCAGTACAAATATACCAACTATAGTAACATATATTGCATGCGTCAATTACATAATATATCATTATATAGGCTATAAAGCATGTGCCGATGATTGAAGTTTTGACCATGGTTTCGAAGAGAGGGAGGGAGGGAAGGAGGGAGATGGTAGGGGTGGGAGTGTCCTGTGTGGGTGGTGGGAGGAACCTGTCTACTGACGTCACTCACGGGGCTGGTACTACGTTTCCGTAGTATCATTCGTATCCCTGTCCTTCATTTTGACATTCAGCCTCATTTCTCAAGGACAACTGCCTTAATTATTTCATTTACGTACTCCACTATGCTGCCAAAAATTACCGCAGGGTATGAAACACACTGTGGCCAAATATCATACTGATCCAACTGTTACTTACTACGTTATTCTCAAAAAACGATGCGACATGGCCTCTGAAACCGACAGTAAATATGGAGATATCTAGAAAGGAAAGAGATATTGGCTGATGAAACTGATCTGATGCTTCAAGTAAAATGAATCTCCGTTCAGAGTGGCTACTTTATAGGGGGATTATGCTTAAGTGACATGGAAATAAGAATGGGTGAAGCTTCAAACCTGAGTCTGCAATGAGTCAGGCAAATCATTTGGCTGTTGGCTCTCACAGAGTGAAGTGCTGGTGCATTGAAAGGCTATATCTACGCTCTCCCCAATAACCATGTCTAAAACTGCCATCTCTCCATCTTGAAAGGTAAGCTGTGACAACAGATTAACTCTATAGTAAGGTAAAAGTAATAAAAAAATGTCTCATTCTGCCAATGACCTGCAACATATGGTGCTAGAGACTACTGGAAATGCTATGAGATCAGACCTATAGTAAAGTACAGTACACTTTTAATCTGACAATGATCTGTAATCAATGATGCTTGTGACTATGGGAAGTGTTAAGGGTGAGAACAAACCCACAGTAAAATACTGTGCTCTTCTTCTGGCGATGAGCTGTTACTGTGTAAGAAAGTAACACTAGTTTAAGGTGCTTCTCACAAAAAGAAAAGTTACAAAAAGGGTATAAAGTCACAGCACTGTCTTAATCACAAGTCACCTATGGGAAATACGTTGAAAATGGACAAAAACCACTGCTAAGTCAATGTTGTGAACTATACATGAGACTTACCATATAATTACCTTCAAGCAATACTTGGTAAAATGACAATGAAAGGGGAATTCTAGTGAAAATTCCTTTAAGTGAAACCTAACCATGCACCTAGGAGCCTTAAAACTCAATAACTAACAGCAATGTGCTATGTTTACGCTTGCGACAGATACACAAACACACACACACACACACACACACACACACACACACACACACACAAAGGACATCAGCATGACACCAGGGATAAGCGACTGATCAGAATGGCTGCAAGAAATCGAGCAGCGCGGAGAGTTGCTATCAGGTGACCAATGCCGACGCATGGATGTTGGAGTCTTTATAAGCAAACAAACGAAGATATGCATAAGGAAACCATGACTTATTAAGATCTGTGCCCTTCAGGACCATAAAAGAGCTTGAACTGCAGCCCTATATGCCAACAAAAAGGTAGTGTAAAGCTGAATTTTACACTTTTACATTACCTAAACTCCTTTTATTTTTAATTAACCTAAATTTGCCATCCTTCCATGCTGAAAACAAGAGCTGTAATAAAAGACTGAGACTACAGTACAGTCAACCTTACCAACTTCAAACTCCTTGGGCTGAAACTGTTTAAATTTTAAAAATGACTGAGAACTTTAGAAGGGTGTAATCTAGTATGAATTCAAATAATGCATTTTTTTCAATCCATCCAGCAGCATGGAGAGCCACCATTTGGTGACCAAGGCTGATGCATGCAAGCATCCTGTTTTTCAGTTTAAAACACTACCAGTTATATTTTATCTCTCAACTCAAGGTAATGATAATTGTCAGTAAAATACTCATTGCAAACCATGAAGTATTTCTTTTTTGCACATTTATCTTTCCTCATCTGTATGCCTACATGTTCTAAAATACTTTGCGCTGTATTCATATTTAACATCAAGCAGTATGTTGTAAGGGACAATAATTTTGCTTTCATTTATTTACATAAAACAACTATAGTATTGTGCATATTTACATCTTTCAGCAACTATCATCCACTCAATGAAGTGCTGCCTACTTCTTCCTTCACCTTTATCATTCTTTTTCCATGACTGCCCTCCTCTCAACCTATTTCTCCAATCTTTCCTGTCACATTTTAGTACTCTTCTTTCTTTTCTGGTGGTTTTACATGAGTGAAAAGCCTAATGGTTTCCTGTATGCCAGAAAACCATTTACAATGCTGGGTGGCAATCATACAACCAGCCCATGTGTGTTCCCTACATTGCCAAGTGGGATGGCAGAGGGTTAGTGCCTCTCCCTGTAAAACTAACTAAAAGTCAAATAACCACTCTTTCTGGGATTATGGCATCTGGCTATAGAAAGAGAGATTATGACCACCGCCTTGCATTGCATAGCGGGTGATCAGCTGACTGTTTATATTACTGCTTGACAAATGTGGTGTGATGCTACACTTTTCTTCACATACTGTGCATTCCTCACTTACAGAATGCTTAGTTTATTTTATTTAGGATGTATTTTAAGATAATGTACACTTTTGCAAGTCTATTGCTATAATCTTGCAGGAATACTGAAATCTCAAATAGTGATGTAATAATAGTGATGTAATACGTGTGTGTGTGTGTGTGTGAAACGTCAAAAAACGTGATGGAGGTTTATATCTACTCAAATATCGATTGCACAGTGGTTTAACAGTGATGCATATCATCTAAGAGAATTATATTAGGAGACTGCTGCCTACTACCAAAAAAAAAGTGAGTGAAGTTCCTTAGCTGATGATGTCTGATAAGTGGTGTTCCCTGGTGGTGTGTGGATAAGGAATATTTACCATAATTTCAACCAACAAAACTTAAATCTTATCTCCCAGCTTTGTAATGTCATATATACTACTATGTTTAACACCACCACTGTATTTGAGAACACCTGCAAAGAGTTAGTTTCTCTTAGTTGGTACAGAACTGAGTACTTTCAATTTTTTGTCATGGTCGTTTCCATAACCTAAATCATTCCACCACACACACACACACACACACGTACTTGTGGCTGCATTATGTTGCATTTTTTTGTTTCACTAATTGGTAAAGGTAGGGCACCTTTATGAAGCCAAAATTATGGTGAAATTTGAGTATGATAAAACAATGCCAAAATTATAATGAAATCTGAGCATGATAAAACTGAATCAAAGAATACAGAGTGTCTTGACCACATGGAGGAAAGGAAACTTTTAATGAGTCACCAAACGCTTTACAGTAGGGTCATCAGTATCAAATAAGTATAGCTGGCAATTTTTTATGCTAGAGTCTGTGGTCATTTGTGAGCTAATTTTGGGAAATAAAAATTACAAGTTTCATAAATTATGGTGTTTGAACTTTGGATGTTTCCAAACTTTCGAGGTTCACATTTTCAAGGTTGCCCTGTAGTACTGCCTACTTACTTCACCTGTCATTCTGTTTCTGTCCTCTCTCCCAATTTCTCCCTTTTCTTCCAGTCACTTTTTATTCGTAATCTTTCCACTTCAGGTGGTTCTACACCGGGTGACAAGCTTAATGTTTTCCTGCAACCCAGGAAACCATTTACAATGCTGGTTGGTAACCATATAACCAGATAATGGGGTGACGTGGAGCCTACTATGGTACCCATATTAACTGAGTGGAGATGCAAATGCAGCATCTATCCAGCAACCAAACCTCCACATTATTCCCCACATCTCATTGTTGAAGGGCACTGTTAACCACAAGGGAACATTGGTTCACCGCATGCAGGGGCCCTGCAAGGGGCTGTCTCTTGCCTGTGGTTGATGGGTTTGCTTGGCCAGATAGGCTGGGGTTGATCAACAACTAGTCCCTCAATTTACAATCCCATTAATTAAAACATCCCTCAGTTCCTTCCCTATCCTCCCTAAAGATATTGATGGACTACAGGTGTCTCCTCCATTACTAATCATATTAACCCACTTTATGGGCACTGGAGAGGGTTGCCTTCATTAGTCTCCTTGGTTACTAATCATATACCTCCCTATCCTCCCAAAGGATGATGGTGGACTACAGGTAACGGGCAAATTCAGTCTGCAGACCACCATGTTCATGCACTGATAAGCCTGGGGATAAAATAATTCATCACTTCATGACTAGCATAAAAACGAGCCTGGGGACAAAATGAGTGACCTACTTGGGAAAGGGGGGGGGGGAGGTAAACAAGGACTTTATGTACAACTACTGTATTGTTCTTTCACCAACTTTCCACAGCATTTCTCTGTAACTTGCACATAAACAAGGACTTTCTGTACACACCACTACAGATGTATATATACATATATATATATTGTTTTCATTTTTAAAGGCTCCAACATGCTTGCATGTGTCGGCCTTGGTCACCTAATGGCGGCTCTCCACGCTGCACGATCCATTGCAGCCTCCCTGTTCAGTCCCTTAACCCTAAGGTCACACTTTATGACCTCGTCCCATGTCTTTCTCGGTCTACCCCTCATAACCCCACCCCCAATATTAACACTTCTCACCTTCTTCACCCAATTATCATCCCCCATCCTCTCCACAAGTCCAAACCACCTCAATCTACCTCTCCTCATCACAACACCAATACACTCCAGTCCCATCCTACCTCTCAACTCTTCCATTGTAAACCCAGCCCCTCCAGGCATTGGATGCAGGGACGCACTGCACATCCACTTAATCATTGTCGTTTCTGTACGTCTGAGATGGCGAATATCTTCCTCCTTCACTGCCCAGGTCTCACTGCCATACAGCATTACACTCCTAACACATGCTGCATACAAAGACCCCTTAGCACGTAGGGAGAGCCCTCTCAATGTCAGGAGAGGCAAGAGCTCCCTGAACTTCTTCCAACCACTTCTCACCCTAGCCACAGAGCTAGCCCCAGCCCCACCTCCAGCACACAACATGTCTCCCAAATAACAAAACTCTTCCACACACTCAAGAGATTCACCAGCAAGTTCAATCCTTTCACGTCTGACAATCTCCACCTGCTCACCCCGGCATGCCGTACACATAAAATCAGCATTATCTCGCAGTCTACCTCTGATACCACTACATCTCTTATGCACCCATTTATCACACACACCGCACAAGATGGAATTACTTCCCACGCCCTTGTGGCAAACTGCACATGGCCACTCTCCCTCGTCTTTGACAGTACCGCCACCAACCCTAGATATCATCACTTTTGTTTTATCTGCATTTACCCTTAAACCCTTTTGCCCCATACCATCTCTCCACTTCCTAAACCTTTCCTCCGCCTCCCTTTCATTCTCTGCAATCAACAACAAATCATCAGCATACAACAACTCCCACGGGAGTCCGTTTCTAAAGTCACGTGAAAGGGCTTCAAGTACCATGATAAACAACATGGGACTCAAGACTGACCCCTGATGCACACCAATATTCACGGAAAACTCATCACTCAAATCTCCATTCACTCTCACCTGGGTGTGAGCACCCACATACATGGCCATAACCACCCTAACCAGCCACTCCTCCAAGCCAAGCTTTCTCATTGCCCACTTCACCACCTCTCTAGGGAATCTGTCAAAGGCCTTTTCCAAATCAACAAAAACAAAATAAAGATCCCTTCTCCTACCAATATATTTTTCCTGAAGCTGTCGAACAATGAATATGGCATCAGTGGTCCCCCTACCTGGCATAAACCCAAACTGCATCTCATCAATATTCACTCTTTCTCTAATCATACCTTCTAAAACTCTCTCCATTACCTTCATTATCTGATCTAAGAGCTTTATACCTCTATAATTTCCTCTTTCCAGGGCATCACCCTTTCCTTTATACACATTTACAATTACACTCTCCAGCCAATCATCTGGGACAACACACTCATAAATAATCCTATTTATCAGGTCAGTGACTAAACTCACCCCTATATCGCCTGAGGCCTTCAACATTTTGGCAGTCAACCCAGACACACCTGCTGCCTTCCCCACCCTCATCCTGCCTATTGCCTCACTCACAGTAGCAGTATCAATCAAAGGCCAAGGGCCAGACACTGGATCTGCTGGCTCCAAACCTTCCCTGTCCCAGTCAAACTCCTCATTCAACAACCGATTATAATGCTCTCTCCATGCATCTTTAATATCCTCGCTGTTCACCACTACCCTTCCTTCATCATTCTTCACACACTGCTCACCTATGATATCCCGATTATCCCTCTTCACCTGACCTGCCACCCTAAATATATTTTTCCTTTCCCCATGATTTAGGTTATCAAGTAATTGTCTCTGTGACTCGGACTTTGCCCTGTATACCTCTCTTCTAGCCCTACACTTGGCAGCCAAATATTCCTCTTTGCTACCACCCTTCTTCCATTCCCGGAAAAGCCTTCTTTTCTCCTTAATTGCAGCTTCTACACCCTCATCCCACCACCAAGTTACTTTATGTCTTGGTGGTCCTCTTGTCCAGCCACATGTTACGTCAGTAACTATCAAGAAATTGTTCTTGAGGGCTCTGTACTGTTCATTAACGCCTCTGTCTACAGCTCCCTGTTCAGCCACCACTCTCCTCAACTCGCTATAGAAGGCATCCCTTACTACTTGGTTTTTCAGCTTCCATATTTTCCTCCTAGGTACATAAGTCCTCTTTTTCATCACTTGTTCTTTAAGCACCATATCACAAATCAATAGTTTGTGCTGCTGCACACACTCCTCACTTCCTATAACTTTAACATCCCTCACTAACCTCCTATCGGCCTTCCTAACCAGAAAATAATCTATCTGACTGCTATTTCCCCCAGACTCATACGTAATTAACCTACTGTCTCTTTTCCTAAAATATGTGTTGCACACAATCATGTCCGTTGCCTCCCCAAACTCGAGTATCCTTTCCCCTTCTGCATTCCTTAGACCATACGCACATCCCCCATGCACTCCTTCATAACCTTGTGCTGCTTCACCTACATGACCATTTAAATCCCCTCCCAAAATCACTATCTCATCATCCCGCATACCACCCAATACACGTATTAAATCATTCCAAAATCTATCTTTCTCTGATTCATCCAATCCTGCCTGTGGAGCATATGCCGATATAATCGCAGCTATCTTTCTTCCCAACAGAATTTTCACTATCAATATCCTATCGCTTACTCTCAAAACATTCATAACATATTCCACCCGTTTCTCTGCAACCATCACACCAACACCTCCATATCCGTCTGTCCCCCCCTGCCAAAACAACTCATAGCAATATATATATATGACAACAATGGCTTTATATTTTTCCACAGCACTTCATGACTAGCATCACCAATTTTAATTACTGTCATATCTAAATGCTTAAGATTCAAAGATGGTAATTATGAGCCGAAGTTAAACCTTTCCCACAGCACTTCTTCGAGACTAACATAGTAATTTTAGGCAAAGTTAGAGTAAAAGGATGCAGCTTTAACACATTACCAATCTTGGAACATAAGGCATGCCTCCACACAGCTGGGTTGACCTTACTATCTTGATACCACATTCAACGATTTTGTCTGAAGTTAACTTACCTCCTGCAAATAAGAAAGAAACATTAGCTGGTTTGTTTTCATCTGATGGAACTGAACCACTCCCAAACAAATATGGTATGTAGAAGGACTGCTGTCACCATCACCATCAGCTGGCACAATTACCAACATCACCTGTACATCATGCACATATGTTAATGCTAATTTGGTACGGTAATTTTTCTAAATCCTCATTTTTGGTTTTCAAAGGTTAATTCAAAAAAATGCCCAGCAGCTGTGGTAATCCTGGAAAAATAACAAGTAATCTGTGAAAGACTCACTTCAATAGAAAACAGGGAAAGGCTGTCCCCATCTGGTAAAGAATTAAGCAATAGATAAAATGGAATGGCTGTACCTGTTTGGTAAAGATTTAATGATATTTGTAAACTTTATTTCATATTTCCGGAGGAAAGTGCAGAAAAAAAAAAAATGCTCTGATTACCAAAAGCCACCTATTGCAACTATTTTTGAAAGTTTTTGAGAGTGGACTTGTAAACTTAAACCAGGTAAATGTCATTTCAGATGAAAATGATGTAAACTTAAACCAGGTAAATGTCATTTCAGATGAAAATGATGGCCGTAATGGCATAACTAGCACGGAAGAACACACAAAAAGTTGGTGAAGCATGTGCTGTATAAAATATGTTTCTGTTCTTACAACCCCAAGCTCAACTGGATGTGAATCCACTGAACCTGAGAGTATGGCCACTTAGTAAATTTTTACAAGTTGCCAATACACCCCCCAGGTTGTGCAGTATATTTTTCAGGTAGTTTTTGATGAGATTTGAGTGATTTTGACCTTCACTTTTGTCAGAAATGCTTCATTTTGCCTCTTTTACAATAATTAACTTTGACTGAATAAGGAGGCGAAATGAAGCATTTTCAACAGAAAACAAAGGCAAAAATCACTCAAATCGCATCAAAAACCACCACAAAAATATACTGGTACCGCACAACCAGTTAACCTAAACAAACAGACCGAACTAACCTAACCAAACTGACCTAAACCTAACGGACAGAAAATGAAAGCAAAAATCACTCAAATCACATCAAAAACCACCAAAAAAAATATACTGCACAATCAGTTAACCTAACCAAACAAACCTAACCGACAAAAAAACGAAGGCAAAAATCACTAAAATCACATTAATAAAAACACCAGAAAAATATACTGCACAACTGGTTTATCTAACCAAACAGACCTAAACTAACAAAATCTAACCTAACCTAACCTAACGTGCTGCAGTGGACTGCTTACCCTAGAGATACAACGGTCCAGGTTGTGCAGTATATTTTTCTGATGCCTTTTGATGCGAGTTGAATGATTTTTGCCTTCATTTTCTGCTGTTAATGCTTCATTTCACCTCCTCGTCCAGTCAAAGTTCATGATTGGAAAAGAGGCAATATGAAGCATTTCCGACAAAAATGAAGGTCAAAATCACTCAAATGTCATCAAAAAATACCAGAAAAAATACACCGTGCTTTCTCAATAACTCAAAGGCTTCCTCTGGTTCCAAGTGGAAACGGTTAATAACACGTAAGTAATCAATATCACACCCGGTGCTCAGATTACGTCCTACCTCATCGGAAGCCAGAGCAAGAAGGATTTGAATGTTCCACCGTCCCAGAAAGAATCAAAGACCGCACTTCAAACTGATTGGTAGAATAAAATCATGTGACATAAAGTATGCTTATGAGTGGCTGAAACAGACCTAGCAGACATATGTGGAGTCGACAAAAGGATAAACACACATACAAACGCACATATTTTTTACACACTGGCCAAGATCCACGGTATGGTTTGCAGGGAAATTATAATTAAATTCATTATCTCCGTACATACTGATTTCCGAATGGGATTAACGGGGTTCATTATCATTCTTAGGTAATATATTATGTGTTTATGGTGTTAATATCCCCGAACTGCATATTGGCAACTTGGAAAATAATACCGGCCACTTCAGTCACAACCAAATATCTTTGCTTGAATAAAAGGATTGTCTGTATTGCAAAAATGTGGTAGACGAGGATGGGCGTGCTGTCCGTGACTGCTCACTAGTGTGGCCACGCTGGATTGCTTGCGGTTGTATTTCACTAGGCGGTCAAGGATATGAAAGACCATCTTGAGCACCTTGTATACTGCATGCACCTTGTAAACTGCAGGCTTCTGGACTGCAAAGTTCTTAACATATAGACTACATGTGACAAAGCTACATGCCACTGGTCACCTAGACTCACCTGGAACGTGCAAACCACGATATCTGCAGTCGAGTCCAAAACAGCCACAGGAACATAAGACTGGGAGCTAGAATTACCACCACATTGCTCCCAGAGTCACCACCATTCTTATCAACAAACTACACATGGAAACTATATAGGCAATGGTCACCTTAGACTCACCTGGAATGTGTAAACCACGATGTCTACAGTCAAGAGTCCTAAATAGCCACAGGAACAGACGATTGAGAGCTACGACACCACAGCCACGAGTCACTAGCGTTCTTCTTTTGTATTGAGCTCGGCCTCGGCGTCGTTGCGTGGGGATGCCTTCGGATTGGCACGAACTCTATTTTTTTATTTATATTTTCATTTATAATTTTATTCACTTTGTTTATGCATTTCCATCTACTTACTTTGTCATCTTATTTCTTCACCCACACCACTTAAAAATAGCCTCTTATGTAAAATGCGGTCAAGTTAGTTTCATCCATTATTGCCCCATCAAGAGCGTACAGGCCTTGGGGTTGGCTTTCAGTCCAAATGTTTAAGCCAAGAATGAGAAATTGCCCATAAGTGGCATTAGGGGAGCAATTAAACCCAACTATAACCCTCAGACTGAAACCCTTTATAGGGCCAATCGGGAATACATTGTGTTGTGTACTTGTCTTACTTTCTACCATGGTTATCGTTGGTATATTAATGGTGGATCAGAGGTGCTGGTTAATCCTCGAGCCTCATTACTTAACTCGGCCAATTTACCCCATCCACTGACAGTCCTCCTCTTCCTCCCTCAGTGCTGTAGTTTCCTATCGCCCCTATTCTGCTTTTCCATCTGTGACAAAGCTGCTGCTTGTGTGCTAGCAATTTTTCATCAGCTTTATCACTTCCACCTTTCTTGAATGAGCTCCTTTAAATTACAGTATATTCATCTCAGCCGTGGTCACTGCCACATTTCACACTGTATTCATCTCAGCCTTGGTCACTGCCACATTTCACACTCCCATTTCACTCACTCATGCCTCCCATACCTCTCTTACCATCCTCTGACCAGTGTATTATTGGTCAGTATTGTGGAAACAAAATATAAGCCTATCTCCTTTTTCTTGTCAACCCACTTTGGCACATTCCCTCCTTTAAGTGAGCATGCAACTTCCAACCAGCAGTGGTTATGTTTTCTAAAATCTGTCTGTTGATATTGATCTCACAGTAAACTAATGTAGATCTTTTAAACTCATGTTTCTCCACTCTGTGTTTTGTGTTTGAGTGTGGGTGTGTTCCTGTTGACTAATACTCTACTTGGGTGCAGGGGCGTGGGCAGGAACTTAAACGGAGTGGCCATAGGAGTATTATTTTGGGGGTCCAAAGGTGTATTCCCATACCCATTTGGGGTGGCCAAGTATATTTCAGGGTAGCACTGGCCACCCCTCTGTTTATGCCACTGCATGGGTGATTTTGTGATTCTGGTACAGCATTCAGAGATGTTGACAACCATTCCTATCTCATTCTATATCATCAAGGTTCCTCTTTGCATACAGTATTGGACCCTTTTTCCCTATCTGCAGAACCAAACACTGGCGAGGCAGCTGCAGAGTGGCTTACTATTATGCATCCTAGTCTTAACTTCATTGAAGGTCACTATCACTGAACATCCATTATAGTTCACAGTCATCATTCTAGTCTTAAGTTTGCCAACGTTCATTGCCGCCTCATAGCAGTACACAACTTCGCTGGCATTTGCCTGAAGAAATTACGCATAAAAATCACTGTCAAGCCATGTCCCTTGTCACTTGTCTTTATGTCTTGTTAGGCACAATATCTCTTGGTATTTCTCTCTGAATAGTTCTTAACACTGTATATTGATAACTGTGTTGTTGTTGTTGCTGAGTAACCCCAGTCTCAGGAAAGGGGGACCCATAAACCACAGGCAAGTAACCAACCCTGCAGGGTCATCACTTGCAGTGAATGATGCTCCTTGCTCACAACAGCAAGGCATGGGGAAGTGTGTGGAGGCTTAATTCCCGAGATGCTGCTGCATTTGTGGCTCTCCATTCAGTTAATAGGGGTACTGTACAGTAGTAGACCCCACTTCACACTGTTATTTGGTTATATGGTTACCACCTAGCATCATAAATAGTTTCCTGGGTTACAGTGAATTATCAGGTGAAGAGTCACCTGAAGTGGAAAGAAGAGTAATAAAAAGTGACAGGAAGGATGAACGAAATAGAGAGAGAAGAAAGCAGACACAGAAAAGAGTGAAAGGTGTAAGAAGTAGGAAGCACTACATCAAGCCAGTGGATGATGGTTGTCACCACCTACAACCAATTAATGCTTTTGTAGCATTCATAATTGAAACTTTAATGATGGTGACAATTTAGCTGTTACAATATTGAGTTCATAAAAACCTATACAGTACAGTAGTTTATTTTGGGCAACTCAGATGACTCTGTCCATTGGGCTAACACAAAGCTCTCCAAATTCAGTGGGTGGTGGTATGGGCACCCAGCCCACATAGATATGACCTTGATGATCTCACAAAACCCAACCACTTCATTACTGGTCACCCTGAGTTAACTTCTTGATGTTATGATAAAGAATTGTCTGAGGTGTGAGAATGAAATTTATGTGCTGTGTCCATTGCAAAGGTCATTAATAGGCAAAGTATGAGAATGAGGAGAATTTGGTTGTTCTGGTGTGAGTGGTGGCACTGTGGTAGGAGCGAAATGGGTTGCCTGTAATTTTTATACTTACAGTCAACAGTTCTTGCCCACTCACAGCCAGCTACACGCATCAAGCAGAGCTGGATAAATTGTAAATGAACTTAAAAACCTCAGTTTTACTTCTGGGCAGTGAGCAGCCAGTGACTAACCATTTCCTGATAATTTTGTAATGAGTAGGAAGGAATTTTTTTTTTTTTACTGTATGCCACATCTTGCATCTTCTGCTGACTTACAGTACTGAAAAAGTAAGTAAGCATTACACTTCACCTGTGATCTGCTTATTGATGTACAGCCACTAAAAAATTATTTAGCACCCCAGGGTGTGATAAGTTTTGAAATTATCTGCAGAAATGAAACTGCATTCACTTGGCAGTGTTGTTAATTCAGAATGTTTTGTCTCTGTGTCATATTGTATCACATCACAAGGGTGGCAAATAATTTTTAAGAGGGTATATTGTACACATCAAACAGCAAACTCTAAGTTAGTATACACACATTGTGTCTAACGGGTAGTCTTCACTAGTACTTTACAGTATTGTTTTCCATGACATAATGTATATTGTACTTTTTAAATTTTGTTCATTTAACAGCAACAGAAGTATGAAACTTCCCAGGTAATTACTGACTACCAGATGTACCAGAACATGGGAATCATTCAGATGGAAAAATGTGGTCAGACTAGGGGGTAAGTTTGACAGGGAACCAAGGAACATCATTCTTACCTATAGCTTACTGAATTTCATGCATCCTGACAATATTCATGTTGCTGGAGTGGCCTAGTTTTCAGGCTTAAACAAACCCACTACACAAAACTCAGTAGACAGAACCCATGTTAGCTTCATGCAGTTGCCCTTCAGTGGGATGTCATGATGTCTAAAAGCTCTGGTCATCTGGAAGAACATCAGTAGCTCATGCAGCAACTGTACAGACTTGCCAAGAAATTAGACAACTTAACCCTTAAATGACAAGACACCATTCCTAATCTGAATACAACTGTCTAGTGATGGCATGAATAACATAGTTAAGATTTATGTCAATGTTTGAAGGTTAAAATGGAGGAAAACTCACTCTGCATTGCCACGGTCAGACCCAGCCAATTATATGTACAGACCTAGCCAGTGGACAGTTACCACTACAGTACAATGTTTCTTTAGAACAAGTAAAGATAATAACAGCCTTATATTAGTAGGCAGGACAGACCTACAAACAATTATATCATCATTATCATTCAGATAATTTTTTTCCCTTTAAAGATGCATGGAGGTGCTGTAGCATGAAGTTTAGAGGGACAGCTGTCATCATCAGGCTAGAAGGTTATGGCTGTTTGACTGCAGGTAACTACTATACTCAGTTCATTTTAACTTGGGTAAAATGGCCATCCCTTCATCCAGAATGCTGAATTGCAACAAGAGGCTGACAGAATATGGTACTAGTCATGAAAAAGTGTTATGAAAAGGATGTAGAGCCAAACTGTTGTCTTATTCTGCCAATGATCCAAAGAAAACAGACTGCAATATGACAAAAAGAAAAATAAATAAATAAAATAAAGTGGATGAACTGTCCTTTACTAAGCTACACTTGATAACCCATCAAACCCCTACATGCACTAATCATTTACACTTCTCAGTAACCCTCCACTCTGCTGTACAAAACAGTGTCAGTAAAAGCGAAATATCATACCCTGAATCACTTTATTTCCAAGTTGTTAGTATATATTTTCTTGACATTATAAGGTATAAATATCTAAATACAAGTATTCAGAGTTTTTTGCAGCAGGAACCTGTTTAGCAGAGTGATCCTGGAAAAACAAAACACAGGTATATTACTTGTTACACATTCTGTAAAATTTAAATTCACCCATCAAACATTAGGAAAAAAATTTCCAGGATCACTGGTGCTGCTGCTGACTGTACAAAGGTTAATGTGGTGCAAAATATAATTTACAGGTGCAATGTGCAGTTACAGTATAAGTCCTATATTTCTGGCATTTGGAGCTGGGCTGCTGCCTCCTCTTAACCAGGGCATTAAGGCCTCAGTTTCACACTCAAGTATTGGGCTGGGAAATGTCTTCATTCTCTCACTCAAAGCAATACTTATAAGGAAGACAGGTACTGCTTTACAAAATTTCTACAACTAATGTATCCTTTAAGTTGTAAAGCTGTACTGGTTTGACTTACCATAACATACTGTATGAAAGGAAAACTTAATAATGACTGTACTGTACTATTTTTTGTCACAACATTCAACTTCTTAGAAATCAAAGTCACTAGATGATGCTTTTAACATGTCCACCATAGAAGAGGAAAAGGATGAAGCTTACATGACAATATCGTTAGATTCATGAATACTATAATATTAAACTAAAGTACTAAATTTCTCAATTTTCTTCATAATTAACATAAATACTTTCATCCCTTACCAAATGTTCAAATGTTGGCAGAAATGGATTTGATGTAGTCCATCTCACATGCCACTAAAATTTCAGGAATGAATACAATGAAGTTGTCTTTAACATGACACTTTATCTTGTACTCATATGTGTCATTTGATCTACTGGCCCTGTGGCAACCTGTGACCAAGGAGGCAGTGAGCCATCCAAATGCAAGGTGGAGGTGCAGCTAAGATTGTGAGAGGCACTAAGGAACTAAGATAAAAATATATATGAAATATGCTTGGCTGATTGTGGTGTACCGGACTCAGGGTTCTTCATGGAAGGAAACTGATGCACACAGTCACTAGTAACATCTGCTGGAAAAGGTAATAAAATGATAGGCAGGTGACTTAACTAAAGGACTTTGCTCAAAAACTGCATGAATATCACCTGACTTACTGAGGAAATCATCTTACAATAAAAGAATGTATTAATAATCCGCCAATGCAGTTAAGCAGTTTACACTGATCAACAGTTCATCTTTAAAAAAAAAAAAAAAAAAAAAAAAAAAAAAGTCTAGTTTGAATACAAAACAGGGAAAATGATGTATAATGAATGAAGCAAAATTATGTGACAGAACTGTTCAGGGTAAAGAACAGACACAAAAAGTTTCTTTGGGAGGAGAATAGGGGAAAAAAAAAAAAAGTAACATATTAAAGGGCATACTGTACTTAGAAAGGAACAGACATGTATAGAAAGAACCATAGTACAATATTAACTCCTTCAACATCATGTTTTTTTTTTGTTTTTTTTGTGCATGTGTGAAGGAATTAGATATAACCTTCCTTAATCCTTCAGCATTTTTTTTTTTTTTAAATTCTGGTTACCACAGGATGATCTTACGTAGGTTAGTAGTGAACCATCAAAGTGAAGGGGTTAATGCTGCTGTCATATAGCATTATAAAACAAAACTTACATCAGTGAAAAAAATCTTTTAAATATTCCACTGATTATTCAGGATAAATTACTGTCAAAGAAGCATTGCAACCAAACACCTTGTCCACCTCACTGGGCTGTTTCATAACATAACCAAATTGAATAGTGAGTGGGATGCACAGCATATCAACCCATCTCTAAAATGTATTGTCTAACACATGACAACTAGTGGAAACTTCATGTGAAGTGATCATCACTGATGGTAAATGTAATTTGAACAACCATACAGTGTAAGATTGGCCCGAGTGGACAAGATGCAGCCACTACCCTGACCCGTCACCACTAAGTACTCCTCAATTGCTGGATACCACATGACCAGCCATTTTGTGTATGTTCTGGAAGTTTGTGGGTAGCTGATTAGGTGTTTTTAGTGCTTGATCTGACAGCAAGGCCAAAATGGCTCATCATGTGTATAAAAAGAAAAAAAGGGATATACTGCAAGTATGTGTAAAGGGTTGGTACCCCACTATTTATCCATTAAGGTACAAAATGAACTAGGCAGCTGAACTAGTAGCCATAAAGTTTACAAAAATTCAAACTATTACTGTATATCTTTACAAAAGATGTGCTTCTTGTCATTTACAAGGAAAGAGAAAGAAGTCAAGTGTGCCGTTACAAACAAACAGGACGCAGCCAGAGCCAAACACAAGCCTGTCTCTTTTTTATGTACTTTTTGGCACATCTTATCTTAAAGTAACAGTCATCTCCAGTCGTCCAGTCTGTGAATATCAAAATACAATACTGCTACTCTGCCAATAAGAAAGCTTTATACAGTAGATCTGTTAAAAAATAATAAAATTAAAGCAACTTGACTGCCACTACGAGAGCACAAGGAAGCCACAACTTCACAGCTCACTACGACCTCCCTCCCCCAACTGCCTAAATTTCCCCTCATGTGTCCTTGTAGTTTTATGCAATCCATTATCACCATATTGGCTCTGCTGATCCACTCAGAGATTTTGCACTGCCTGATTTTTGTAAGCTAGCTCAGGGGACTGAGATAATCTATGCTAACATTACTTGTTAACCCTTTGGCTGCAAAATGTACCTTTTTTGTATTTTATTTTGTATTTTATTCTAGCTAACTTCAAATGATTTTACTACACCCAAGAAAACCTAGACCTAGTGCACCAAAAAAGCTAAAAACCACCATAATCAACACTTTGACTAAGAATACAGAACACTGTGTTTTATTCCAACTGCTGAGACAATTTTATTCAGCACACAAAAACTTACCACAGCCAGAGGGTTGATACACCGCATTGTGTGGACCTAAAAGAACCCAAACAGGTGAGCTGGTTTGTGTCTCATCTAGCAAGGCTTCTTTTCCCTGACAAATCATCAAACTTTCTACTGTCCAGTCGGTTGAGCTTGGTTATTTGTCTGCTTTCAAGGCTCAACTCATGCATATCCTCTATGATGAGCAAACATGAAAATCACTCACCAATCATTATTAATTCTTTACACCAATTTAGTTCTTTTTACCATATAATCATCTAACAATTTGCATACCTTTGCATACATAATAAAACAAAATCATTTTTGTCCTTCCTAGACATTGCTTGACTGGGCAAGTTCTTTTAAATACCAGTACTTTCCACAGTTAAATTCACTTCCACAACCACACCTCCAAGCCTGACAGTCCAACATTTCACATGGACATCACATCTCCGTTTGATTGGTTGCTTTGAAAAGGATTGACAAGACTGAGATCTAGGAATGGATACCTAACCATATGATGACACAACAGGAAAACACCACACACTCAAATGAAAGCACTGAGAAATAAAATCATTGCAAGTTGGATGCTGGAAAGGTAAAACGGTTACCACCAAACCAGTAACATGGGACTGGCTCTTACTAACCCCTTCAAGATATAGGGGCATGATGCTAGGCTACCATTATCAAGTACCTTTAAAAGTAGATGAGTAGCCTACTTTCCTCAGTGGTGCTGCTTGATCAAAAAAGTAGGTATCAAACCCATATGTGTTGGTAGGGCTATTATTCCAACTAAAATGTTTTAACCAGTGGACCACCAGGTGCAGTAAAACTCAAGAAGAAATTCATTAATCAGTTCAATCATGTCACTGTGTGGTATTTTCATGCTTAAAGACCCAGCCATCTTCTCCCTTATGCTCCCTCTCCAACATCAACTCTCATTCTGCCTGAACATGTGAATTTCGCAGCACCTCCCTGCAGCCCACCCCACAGACACTGAGTTTAAGCATAACAGCAGCAACTACCAACCAGAAGTGGAGGGACAGAGGCAAGGAAACTATCCCAACAATGTCTTGATCACTGCAACTTAACCTGCAAGATTTTACAGTATATTATAATCCATACATTTATTACTAAATATTTTTTGTATATTAGTATAACATAAAGGAAAAAGTTATCACAAGGGATTTATTTCTACTACTGTCATAAGAGGTACGGTCCAGTGCCATGGTTCCTGCACACTCTCTCTCCCTATCCGTGGCTGAAAGGAAATCATGGCTATGGTTTCACACCAAATGAAGACCTGTGTTGGTGGTTTGGAGATTTTCTAGGTTGCATGAGTATATGTGTCATTGCTAACTGTTCCTCATATAGTCAGGCAAAAACTTCACATTATCATCTTAATACTGGCAAACATTTCTTTTGTCTGGTGTGAAACCCTGGCTAAATCTTCCCTCAGGAGTAGGAACAGAGGATGAGCAGAAACTACGATCTAAGTCTGAACCAAGTGACTGCTTTAAAAAATGAAAAATAAAAAATACTGGCAGTAACAATAATAATAATAACTGCTCTACAGTACATGTCTTTTTTTCCAGTATATTTCTGCAGAACAAATAAGACCACTGTATTGTATGATGTGTATGCTAATCACTTCAGCTCAAGGAATTACCGCATTTGTTTCTTGCTACTGTCAAATGATTTTCTTAAGCACAGAAGAAAATTCTATAAACTGAAGGAGTTAGATACGGCCTGCATTAACCGCTTCACAACAAGGGATCTCCCAAATGCTGATTAAACTCATCCGAAGATAGCAGGAATAAACCAGCACATGTATAGTAAATCATCAGATTCTAGGAGTTAACCCAATGTTGGCTGCTGAAGTCCTGCAATAATCCCTTCTCAGCAATAATTCCATCCATCCATCATCCAATCCTACATTGCCCCATGAGGAACATAGCAATAATTCACTTTCACATATTGATCACACTACCACCAGATGATTGTACTTAATGTAAGAAAGACTTTCATACTGTAGTGGTTAAAAAAGGCTACAACTGACCCCTCCCATAAGAAAATGTCTCTCCTAAGCTGAAGAACATCAACCGGAGACGACAAAAGTAATATACTATAGTATATAAAAGGTGTCCTCTGTTTGAAGGGCTGAATGGACTGCAGCCTTTTCTTGCTCACCATCCCAATCTTTTTTTTTTTCTTACAGAACAAATATTGTTTAATTACTTAGGGTACTTTCTTTACACAATTTCTAGGTCGTCAATAAACAATCAAAGAAATGTTGGTAATAAATGCATACTTTTCATTATGGTTGCATTTTTGTTTTTCAATTTAGCTGCCACTAAATGATTATATACACCTTAGACATATGTCTAATAATGAAGGGGTTAATGAAGTATGTACTGTATGTGAACCCTACATTCAAAAAGTTGCATCTAAGCTGAGTAAAATCGTCTGACAGCAAGGATGACTAAAATGAAAAATACATCATTAGGGTGAAAGAGTTCAATTACTCTCAAACAAACTCTGAACACATCAAAGGAAATACTAATACTGTACTGACCAAAATGTTTCCACAAAAAATGAACCTAAATCAAGACATTGATGGGGTGGTCTTCCAATATATGCCAGTAAGTGTTTCACTGTAATCTATCTAACTATCTATATTTATATATATTTATATATATTTATATATAAAGCTCTTACAAATTACTCTTAATGACTCAAAACAGTTTTATGATGAAATATATCTGCACTCAGTCACAAATTCATCTTAAAGTTCATGCTGAAAAAATGTTAGAATGTTTAACTGCTGAATATTTCAACTTCAGTAACAGAAAGCCTTTGTAAATAATTACTCATTGGCACTCACAGCAGTCAAACCAAACATTGCCAAAACATAATGGTTAATTACAAAACAATCCTTATCATTTTAAGTTCAACTGCAAATGCTTCTGGCTTGTATGAAAATTTCTCAAAGTCTGGGAAAAAAAAAAAAAAAAAAAAAGGCAACAAAAATTAAAAATGCCCTTGTTCTTTACAATGAAACATCTGACTAAAATATCATGCACACAGTACCATGTCATATTTAGATGCTTTATAAGTAACCTTATTACCAAGATCAGGAGAGCTAGAAACCAACCCAGTTTGCCCTCTTGACTTGTGTGATGCTGCAAGTTTTGAGTACAATACACCAAGTGGCTCCTCAGTCTGTGAACCTGATGCTGTGTTGTGTAGTAACTCTATCATGGAGGCAATTATAAATGGTACTAGAGTATACTCATTATCATGCCATTTTGTTTTTCTTGAGGACATGCCATCACTTGAACTTTAGAATCTGTTCACTTAAGACACCTAGATTCTTGAATATCTGCACTGAGGATGATGCATGTGAGGCAATATAAATGTTATTGTATTTATTACAATGCTGTTTTGCTTTTCTTGAGGACATGCAGTCACTTATGCTTAAAAGCATTTGTTCACTAAGACACCTGGAGTTTTAAATATTTGTGTGATGCATGCAAGGCTAGCATGGGCTGAGCTGTATCCCTCGTTGTGTACAGTTCATCGTAGTACTCACACCTGCACTACCATTTGAAATGTTGTATTGTAATTACCTTGTGTATGGCTACCATGGTGCTGGTCAAACAGCACATGTAATACTATATGCATTAGATTATGTGCAGCTATACCAATATATCTTCACTCCTAACTCAAACATGGCCAACCAGTAGCTTGCTTTGCTGATTCCAATGTTAGGGGATGACCAAGGCTTCACTCATGGAAACCTAAGAGACCGCCTTGTTATCCTTGATATAGAGTTACATATAATAGTCTCCACTGGTCAACACAAAGGAATGTTGCTTGTTGCAGCACCAATGTGTATATCAAATGCTGCTCTTAATCACTTCAACCTACCTATGCTCTAAGGTGTGAGGCAAGGAATACGATAAATAATCTTTACAGCGAACAATGACATTCTGAAGTACTGTGCAAAGAAATATGACATGAGCAAATTTTAAGCGTTTGTTGCAGCACTGTTCTTTGTTGAGTTTCTCATTTCCTGTGTGTGTACTTCACTATATTCTTCAGACAACTGTACAATACATGTGTCATAAACACACAATTCAAGACATTGAAATGAGGATGTGCATCTGTACAGTATCTGATGTCACACATTGAGAATTTCAGTCTAAACTCTGCTTCTAGTCTCAAGAACATCTGTGTCTCCCAGCATCGGCCCACACAGAATAATGAAGCATGACCCCTGTACTGCATTGCACCCATAATTGAGCTTGTAGGCCACTAAAGTAAATGATAAGCCAACATAATGGCACCCTATAAATGGATAACATAGTGTTTATAATAAGCAACTACAGCTGTATTTTCAGATTTATCTCCCCCCATCTCCCAAAAAGGAGTACATTACTGAATTTCAGTCACAAACACACTTGAAAGGCTCAGTGCATAATACACCCACACTACAAGATATGATTTGGCAAAGTATCTGAATGAACTTTATCACTCATTCATTCATCACCATCCCAACCTCTTTTCCACCTAGGAATTGGGTGATCTGTAAGCTGTTATATTGGAATGCTGGGAGGGTGATATAAGGTTGTTCTAGAGTACACACTGTTACCAAGACCCTAACACCACCACTACCACAGGGTAAGTCAATGCCTTCAGTGCAGGCAGTCCTCATTATAAGTTGGGGACTTGTTCTATGAAACCACAACTTCTTCATGCAACTGGTACAGTACTGCAAATTGGGAGTAACTAGCAAATCAGCTCTGTAGATTATAACTGAATGTCAACTGGCAATTTTTCTGTAATTTACTGTGAACCTAACAGCAAAATGCTTTTCACAAATTAGATTCATATAAGTAATGACGTTTTACTGCACAGGTCATATACATGGTCTAGGAGCATGGCAGAGCCGTACTGGCAGTCCTTGTTATAGGTCATGGGTGTGCTTCATAATACAATTCACACTGTAAATTGCTGGCAACTGGTGAATTAGCTTTACTGGAAGCGATTAAACAATAAGATGCCATTCCTCTCTAATTAAATGTCGACTTCATATACAGAAATACAGAAAATGCAATTTATAACAAGGACTTACTGTATCAAACCACACCAGATACTACTGCACCACCTCATCACTTTGCAGTTTCCAAAGTGTAAAGAAATATATGACCCTAATATACACAGAAGCCAGTAGTATCTCCAGTGTATAGGGGCCTTGGTAATGTCACATATCTTGAGTATTTCAACATAAAATATTCAATTAAAACAACTCTATAATTATATCCTTTACTTTATGAAAAACTTTTGCAAATAAAGCATACCTGAAATAGTTACCTTTACATAAAATAAACATTGTGATGCTAGGTACAGTACTGTGTTATTTGTATGACAATGGAAGTTCATAAAAGTTGTCAAGAAAAACAATTAGTGTACTGTTTTTTCACTATTCTCAGCACAAAGTGTTACATCAGTCAACATCAAAAACAAAATATTACCTATAATTATTCGTACATTTTTTGTTACTGGGCAAACAAAAAAATTCATCATTAAATGGTACAAAAATCAAAATGCTGACCAAATTCAAAACAAGCTAAATAAAATAAAAAAATTTTAACTGGTGATAAAATGCAGAAAATGCAAAATTTTCCTAAACTTCAACAGTTAAAGGTTAAAAAAATAGCCAGTCTTTTTCCTTCAGCCACTCCACAAAAATTTTCAACTCTGTGTCTGGGAGTGGCATCAGGTTAACTCTTCAAAACTATAGCAAAAATCCATGGATCACTAGCCTGGCCAGAAATGCACAGATAGCAGCCCCCATTTTTTTAAGAAAAGACCTTTACTATTATCAACATTCAAGCAGTTCTGAGATTAGTTCAATACAGTATCAATGGTGAGGGATCATATACAGCATACTGTAGACACCATGCTGTAAAATACAGCTTTCACAAGATATATGATCATTATAATTCACTGCTGTGGAAGAGAGGAAGGCTCAAGATACAACACTCTCTCCTCCTGATGCCCTCCTTCCTGCACATACACTTAATCAAGGGATCAGAGTTGCATTTATTGTGTATTTCTGGTCAAGCTGAGATAGGTTATTGTTCACAAGCAGAGAATGTGACTGTGAACTAACAAAGTAGTTACAGTAATTCTGAAAGTTTCCTGAAGCATTTAAAAATAACTCCTTGTCCACTGTTGAAGGGGCCAGAAAAACATATGACAATTATCAAAACAGAAACCAGAGATTACAATTACCAGTGTCCGAAATAATTAATTAAAATGTGAATGGTTGCATAGTTGGTCTACAAATGTGACAGACACACAGCCAAGCCTATCTATTTAGTGAGCTGGCAACAAATAATGGTAATACAATAATGCAATTGGTTTATGGTTTCCTGGCCACTTCACCCTACCAAAGTTTTGAGCATGCCAACTTTGCTAGATCATGATAAAATACTGCAGGTTGCTCCTTTGGTTTGCAAATTTGTGCCTAAATCCTATCATCATAGACTAATTATATTCCCATCGACAGGTAAGTACATTTCTGTAATTATATGCTTCATCCAAATATAATTCCTTTGACTACAGGTGTCCCTCTGCCCTCCCCCCCTCTCACAAATTCCTGATACTAAACTTATACAGTTCAATTTAACAGTTTGTATACAACAGGCTCCACTGCTGAATTCAAGATTACCTTTATAACCTATCATCAGCAACAGTGGCACTGGTCATAGGATAACTGATGTACTGACATTAATTTCCTACTTAATTTGGCAGTTGCAGGAGAGTCTTAAAATCCAATGACACTGGTTAGCTTCCCTGCCATGTGAATGTTAAATGCCCTTCAGTCCTCCAGCAAGACAGTGATTCAGTATTCATATGGGCTCCTCTGTTGACTTGCCTGGCTGTCAGTGTTTGATTGCAGACTCTCCCAGCTGGAGTTGTGTGCATGATGGTACATTCTATGATCAGTACTATGTACATAAGGCTAGACCAGGCATGTACAAGATAATAACTTATACACACACAAGATAAAGCCTTATATACATGACAATGGTCAATGTATACAAAAGATGAAGCCTTGCACAAATGAAAAAACACCCTGTACACAGGACAAAACCTTATGTACACATGATGATGACTATGCACACGATATGAAGTTTCACGAGCAGTGCTGGGTTGCCTACACAGTCTCATATTGCTGTTTCAGTGCCTTGGCCAAAAAGCAGGCAAACACCACACCAATCAGCTGTGAGAGAGAATAATATTATTGTCATATCAGAAAAGTTCAATAGCTCTATATACTTAATCCATCATCTTATACACAACTGAACCACGAGAATATGTGGCAAAATACTAAAACACAAACAAAATAACAAATTAGGGTGATGTCATGCTACCCTTCAAGATGCCTCCACACTGGAGCTGACCTTGGTGTACCTATAGTTTTCTATAAGGTTGAAGCTTACACACCAAAACCAGCTATTTATTTCCCACGGCTGTTGGGAACTTACAAGACAAAGAAATATCATATGCATAAGTTCTATCAAAAGTATAAGAGTCTGAGCATGAACTTTGTTTGCTGCTGTCTTTCCTACCTATGAGTGGTGACTACCGAACTCTTTAGTTATTCTTCCTTTAAGGTTGCTTCGCTTAAAGCTGTTTCATTATAAAATTTGTTGATAATTAAATTTTCATGTCTGGCCAAAAGTTGCTCAAGATTTACTACAAAGTATTATAAAGTAAGTCAGATAGTTCTCTCTCTCTCTCAAACTCCTCAGTCAGTATTTTGTACTGAACTCCTTCAAGCTTGTGATATATTAACTATTGTGAATAATTAAAGTTTGTTCAAAATACCTCTCCTACAGAGAATCAAATTATCTAAAAATAGCAGGAACAATACAAAATATGCCACCAAATATAAGGGGTTAACATTGTTTCACTTAAAGCAGCATCCCCTCTGCACACATCCTAGAGAGGGCAACAACATATAAAAGCAAATCCCTAATTTCTGATAGTCATTTAGGGAAAAGTTATGAATATTAGATGCCATTAACCTGCATACCACAAAGTGCATTCAACAGAGAGGTACAGAAATCCAAGTACAACTCTCATTACAAGTTTAGCAACTGACTCAAAAATCTAGGGACTGCTTACCCCTTAACATTTTTAGTTTTAAGAATATGGCAGTCAAAATTCCATTCTGTACAGGAAGCAATGTGGCATTATTGGAGAGGGCGTAAAATGAAAGAACATACATTTATGATAAAGAAGGTAAAGTATAATAAAAAGTGAAAAGTACAATACAATGGGGAGGAATGAACATGTGGTTGTCAAGTACTTGAAGTCAGAGAAGTAATCTGGTGTCTGAAATGATGAGAATATTGTTCAACGCTGGAGTAGGGAACATTCTGATTATTTAAATACTGTTATAACAGACTTAACTGATCTTCCACCCACCTGATGTAATGCTGCCTTCCTTCACCCTTACCATTCTTTTTCTGTTGTCTTCTCTCCTCTCTTCCTATTGCTCACATCTTTCCTGTCACTCTTCCTTATTGTTCTTTCATTTTCAGATGGCTTTACATTGAGTGACAAAGCCAAATGGTTTCCTGTAAGCCAGGAAACCATTTACAACACTGGGTGGTAACCATATAACCAACCCATATTTGTTCCCTACGTGTCAACAAGTGGGTTGGCTGAGGGTTAGTGCCCCTGCCTGTTAAATAACTACCTCAAAGACAAACAGTCACCCCTTACAGGATTATGGCATCTGGTTACAGATTGACAGATAGAGACACAAGACCCAATTACATATCATAAAAACCTCTTCTGTCTTTCTTTCCTTCAGTCTTTCCCTGTCCTTCTGCCTACGGGTGACTTTCGACTCCCACTTCCATTTTTCTTTCCTTCATTCTTTCCTCTTCCTTCTGCCTGTGGATGATTTTACACTACGTGACAAGCCAAATGGTTTCCTGTACACCAGGAAACCATTTACTACACTGGGTGGTCACCTTACAACCAAACTTTAGTGCATGGTGGTTTAGTGGGTCATTATTGCGCTCCAGTCGGATTGAGCCAGTGAAGGTTTATCTCCAAGGGATGGTTGGGGTTGATTGCTCATGTAATGCCACTCAGGGATGAGTGAGGCTGGTCATTCTCATCTTAAATGTCAGGACCAACTGCCTAGCCCCGGGCTCCTACGCCCCTTGTGGGGCAACGTAGGATTGGATGAAGATGATGATGATGAAAAACATCTCCTTTAATACTATCACAGCAGTCCTGATTAAGACATCTCTAATATGTATTCAATTCAAATGATGGGTATTGGCAGTGAGGTAATGAAATGAGAAGATGTGTGCATAGATGACAGCTGGATCTCGGGAACATACTAATGGGTTTATACTCAGTGTTCAAGACATTAAAAAAAAAAAAAAAAAAAAAAAAAAAAATGCAATCAAACAATGGTGAAAAGATAGATGTGAGTAGGGATATATGGAGGGGCAAAGAGAATGAACAGATATACAAAGAGCGGGATAGGAGGAAGTGAGCTGTACGCAAATGGACAAAAGTTGTACTATTCTACTGTGTCTACTTCATACCAAAGGTATCTCTGTCATTTTCCTCCCTAACAGACAAAGAGAATCATCTATGGGTAGAGAATCATCTAGAGGCAGTGAAAAACACCAAGCATGTATCAACTATGGAATAAGAGATAGCACAGGAAAGTCTGAAGCAGAAAAGGTGAAATATTGGGCAAACTTTTGCCCCTGACTGTACCACCCTAAATACAGTAGTTATACCATGCCAAGGTATTCTGCTGTGAGCTCTGACTGATGAAACTGGATAATGAAATACTCTTTGTTCACATCCTACACTTGACATATATGATAAAAGTGTCATATGTTCCACAATACAGTAATATTTCCAAAACAACTGATACTATAATCCTGGGTAACTGACACACCAGCTTCATAATTTATAATGAAACTTTAATAGGCAATTTCATATAATTTACCATGTCCTTAAAAGTGAAAAAGAACATAAAAGATGAACCCATAATGAGGGCTTGCTGTATTATGTGCTGCTCCATATTATACCCTACTAGGTATACTGTACATACCACAATGATTGCCATTAAAACCCAATTTCCTGTATGCTCACAGGTGGCATGAAGCACAGCAAAGAGCTACACAATTAATGAGGTCGTGTTAATACTATACCAAGCTGTACATCAATACCATTCATCTACACACCACACTAATCCATTGTGGGTGTGGATGTGGCAGTATGAGTATGAAATGAACAAATTAAACAAGTAAGACACTGATAACTCTGACTAAGCCATCCTCACAGCACATCTGGTGGAATGGAAGAGGAGCATTATATATGGGGCACCCTGTACACTCTATTATTACGACCACAACACACAACTACTGTACTGCTAATTCACATTTTGCAGGCATTACAAGCTTTGCTCACTGACACACTGTTACCCAATCAATGACTTGGAATACTTCGCTGAAAAGTTCTTAGGCATAATCTGCAAAATTTTGGCTCTGAGTGTGGTTAAACCTCATTCATTCATTCATTCATCATCCAATCCTACATTGCCCCATGAGGAGCGTAGGAGCCCAAGGCTAGGCAAATTGGTCCTGACATTTAAGATGGGAATAACCGGTCTCACTCATCCCTGAGTGGCAGTACGTAAGCAATAGACCCCAACCATCCCTTGGATATAAACCTTCACCGGCTCAATCCAACTGGAGCTCCGTAATTACCCACTAAACCACCAGGTGCCAAAATCTGGTTATATGGTTACCACCCAGTGTAGTAAACGGTTTCCTGGTGTACAGGAAACCATTTGGCTTGTCACTCAGTGTAGAGTCACCTACAGGCAGAAGGAAGAGGAAAGAATGAAGGAAAGAAAGACAGAAGAGGGCGTGTAAAGTCACCTGTAGGCAGAAGGATGCGGAAAGAATGAAGGAAAGAAAGACATAAGAGGATGGAAGGAAAGAAGGATGGAGGAGAGGAAAGGGCAGACACCCGAGAGCAGCACTACATCGAGTGAGTGGATGGTGAGCGCCCCCACCTACCTCTTCCAAAACTTTTACCAGGTACCAATTTTATATCCATAGTAATACGGGTGTAATAAATCAGACGAAAGTGGGTCAAAAGTGCCTGTTAAGAGTCAGAGTGAAAAATTTTGCATACATTATTACTGCTAAGGCCGTAGGTCTCCAAGGAATAGGCAGACTACCTAAGGCATAAGCAAAATACAGCAAACAATCACCATAATGGACAAATACAGCAAACAATCACCATAATGGACAAATGGAGGAAGCCAGGTTCAGTAAAGTTGAAAGTTCATTGAATCTGAGAGTCCCCCCCCCTCCTCAGGTGGGAATTCAAGCACTAGTTTAATAAGAAATTTGTACAATATCATATTCCAGTGCTAAAAATGAAAACTATACCCATTTTACACTAACTTGGTCCATAATTTTGCTCTTTTGCAGCTTATTTCAGTTTGAAAGGGCCGCTCAAAGCACCTCGTTTAATGACCATTATTCAGTAGAGTTGAAAAACAATTCAGTGGGCTCAGAGGCAATTGGAAGGGTCGCATGATGCTCCCAATTTAACGATCATTGTTCAAAATACCAACGAAAGTTCGGTGAGTTCTGAGGTTTTGCTTAAATCTGAAATCTGTTATATCGAGGTTCATTATAGTGAGGATTAACTGTAATGTGCACAATATTTTTCACTCCAGCTTTTAGCAAGCACTTCTGATCTTTTTGCAGTTTATCACAGTGGATGTAATGAGAGTATGTGGTAAAATCATTAGATATGGGGGAAGGTTATCATCACTTACAGCCATACTTGAGCTGAATATACCCATGTACTCTGCATTGAAGTATGCCTAGCCTGTGACTGGTCTGTGATGCATCAGTGGGCAGGGCTTATACTGCCTCCGAAAAGTGAACCAACAGTACATAACCACTACCCAGCCATTATACAGTACATGCCACACTACATAAACACTAGCACTACACCCCATCACTACAGTCACATCAACTCACTTGTACAAAGCCGATGCCAATAGCGACACTGCCCAGGATGGTGATGTTCTCCTCCACATCACCCTTCAACTTGTCGAAACATCCGCCCTGGTTGATCATTGCCAGCTGTGGGTACAACAAATGTCTGATAGAATTATATAAAATGAAACAGGTATATGATAAGACAAGAGTAGGTTGGGTGGGATGAAGCAGTGTGAGGATGAACTGAAAAAGGATGGAGCAGTGTGGGATGAGATGAGATAGGAGTAGGGTGAATGGCTTGGGGTGATGTTGGGTGAAGCAGGACAGAGTCAGGTGGGATAAGGTGAGATTCTGACAGGAGTGGGTAGGGTGGGTTGGGGTGATGTAGGATGAGGTAGGACAGGGCAAGGGGGAGATAATATGAGGCAGAAGAAAGCAGGGTGCAACAGGGTGAAGCAGGATGAAGAAGTTTGTGGAAGAAGTGCAAGTGGACAAGGAAGAACAGGAAGAGGAAGGAGTCATTTGGAATAACAAAGATCAATCTAAAATAAATAACTTCTTGTACAATTAAACACTTAACATTGCAATAACAACTGAAAATTATCATTAGTCAGCATATGTAATATTACTGTATGTTTACCTCTTGTCCAAGAAAACTAACTGGACTAGACAATGAATGATACTACCCCACTACAATAAAGGTACAGTATCCAGATGGATGCCTTCCCCATCACCATTCCTGTTATTTCTTGTGTCACAAAATAAACAGCTAGTCCTGTTTAAATGTACAGTTTTATACTCTGTACAGTAATTAGTCAATTTGAGGTTCACTACAAGAAGAGACCTTTTCCTCATACGGAAGAGTGCTAACTAGAATTTAACCCTTCCTCAAGCCAGCCAAGTAAAAATACGAAAGAGATGTCTGTAGTAAGAGCTGTGCATATAAACTTCAATCTGGATGACATACTGTACTTAATATTTTATTCTTCCTATTTCTAGATGATTTTATGATGCAGCAGCCTTGTATCCTAGGATACTGGGTGAATAAACCTCCACACAGTCAAAGGCCTATGTTACAGAGATAAGTACTGTGGCTAAGTGCCTCATGGCGTACGCCCCCATCAACACCTGTTTTATTACACTCAGGAAAGATCAGTAGCCGTGATGGGGTTTACTATGGCTATTATCCAACACCTCCATGTCAAAAGTCTACTGTAAGCTGAATATAACCATCTAGAGATGTAAAGAATAAAACAAGAGACATTCCCAGATTCAAAGGGCTAAAGTGGATGTGCTGTATGGGCTACATTTGTTTCCACTAGAAGAGGTATACCACATATTTTATCAGTATGAACCATAAGGGAGCAAACACCTCCAAGCATACTTTACTTAAACAAATAATGGCTGCCTCAGCTTGGGTTTTTTAACTGCAGACTCAAGCTACATGCAGGTCAGGATATAAATGTAATACTACATCTGAGATACTGTTCCTCTAGTATTAATTACTGCCTTTGATATAAAAGGTAAACATCAGGGTAAAAGGTGTGACTCATTCAACATAAACTAATTCAGTTACCATATCTGATGCCAGCCAATCGTTACATACTAGGTGGGATGCCATGAAACATCGGTTCTCCTGACATGTTCAGTCCTCTTCACACTACTCAAACGTGTATCGTACTATATATGCTATTCTTGAATATGCGATTCTGGAGTTCATTTTTCCATCAGCTTCTAACACTCTTTCCTCATCTCCAACAACCAGCTTCATGTGAATTTTTACACTACATGGGAATCTCATTACCATCAAGTTTGAAGAACACAGCAGGAGTTTACTTGGCTTGAGTACTGATATCACTGTGTGAATACTGGAAAACATTCATCACCATCATCATTATTATGATCATCATCATCATCACCATTATCATGACCTTTTTTCCCACCTATGGTTATAACAATGGACTACAGCCTCGAAATTTAACATTTCTGCCAAGAAAACTATACTTTCAGACAAGATTCTGCATCAGTTTGTATACAGATAACACACAATCTAAGATGTTTGAATGGCACAAACATACAGTGTTCAATCTACAGGTACAATCATGATCAAAAGTTTGACAACACCTCCCTGCTGATTGTGACAATGGAAGGTCTCTATCTATCTATTGGAAGGTGTTACATGAAAATTTTTTAGATGATAGCAATATGAAGAACACAACAAAACAATATGAGAAGGAAGGATGCTCCCTAACATTCAGGATGATATGAGATAAAGGCAGGACACACTGTTGGCTCAGAACTCTTAGTAAACTTTTGCTCATGATAGTGATCAACAGTAGTATTCACAAATATTAGTACAATATATCATAATATCAATAGCTGTTGGTAAAATACTCTTTGAGCTGGCTTGGCTACCTTCTCTGGCTTTGAGAAGACATCAACGCCACAGTCAGGTGTGTTCTCCTTACAGCAGGCCTCGGGGACACCGTCCACACTCTCCCCAAAGCTGGTGGCCTCCCAGTCTCGGTAGTTGTCTGTCCCACAGCACGCATGCTGCAACACCATACACATTACCAACACATCCATTGGCTAATTCAGTTATCAGTAACACATACCACTACATCCATAACTACCTCACCCACTACAATAAGTCCTCAATGAAGCGTGAAGGCAAAATGTTCCTTTAAATGAGAGATATATAAGTGTGACATGCTTTTGTTTCATGAATGAGGGGAAAAAAAAAAAAGTCATCTGGCAGAATAGGTTAAATGGAACTACTGTAATAAATTAAGATTACAAACTACCGGTACCTCATCATTATTTGGTACTGATTTGTAAAGAGAAACACCACTGAATATTAAATCTTTTATACATCTGAGATCCTAAACTAGTAATGCAAGTTTCCATCATCATCATCATCCCAACCATTTTTCCCACTAGCACATGGGGTGGGTGGGATCCACAACAAGAACATGAAACAGAATTAGAACTACCAAAGAATGTAACATGAAACAGAATTAGAACTACCAAAGAATGTAACATGAAACAGAATTAGAACTACCAAAGAATGTCTTCTGAAATGAGCCACACATCTATTCACTCATCATTTGAGCTTTCACAATCCATGCCACACATGTTCACATACTCCCTTACCATGTCCACTTGGGATCTTCTTGGCCTTGAATGCTGCTTCCTGCTCTCAAGCTTACTCATACAGGTATGGTATATAGTAATGAATACCTATTTTAGTGGTGGGTGGGGGCACTCACCATCCACTCACGTGATGTAGTGCTGCTGCTGGGTGTCTGCCCTTTCCTCTCCTCCATCCTTCTTTCCTTCAATCCTCTTCTGTCTTTCTTTCCTTCATTCTTTTCTTGTCCTTCTGTCTACGGGTGACTTTACACTCCCTCTTCTGTCTTTCTTTCCTTCATTCTTTCCTTTTCCTTCTGCCTGTGGGTGACTCTACACTGAGTGACAAGCCAAATGGTTTCCTGAACACCAGGAAACCATTTACTACGCTGGGTGGTAACCATATAACCAAAGTTTGGCGCCTGGTGGTTTAGTGGGTAATTAATGCACTCCAATCGGATTGAGCCGGTGAAGGTTTATATCCAAGGGGTGGTAGGGGTTGATTGCTCACGTAATGCCACTCAGGAATGAGTGAACTGGTCACTCTCATCTTAAATGTCGGGACCAACTGCCTAGCCCTGGGCTCCTATGCTCCTCATGGGGCAATGTAGGATTGGATGATGGATGGATGGATGGAATACCTATTTTGTCACCCTATTCACATCAGTTCTTCTATATGACCACACAGTCTCAACAAACTGCCTTCTACCTTTCTATACTCTACATCTTTCACTGATAGCTGTATTTTCTATATTTTTCACTTACCTAAACAGCACACACCACACACTGTGCATTCCTTAACATTAGTAATGCTCTCACCTCTGACCTGATACTAATGCTATTCCATGACCTCATACCCATACACTGATGTGGACACCAGCACATTTTCATGGAGTTCTCTTGCAGCTTCTGCGATCAGACTTCTTTTTCATATCAAAGCATTCACAGAAGCAGCTTCTTTTCCTCCTTTGACCACTTTGTTCTACATCTCCTATGCACATTACTGCCCATAGATACTTAAAACCTTCTTCCAATATCATTTCTCTCTTACTCATAAACACATTACACTGGGAGCATACATCATTCTTAACAAATATTTTATTATTTACATTTAAAAATAAATCTGGACATGGCTACATGAGTTGCTTTCAGTACAAGCAATTAACACAGTATCATCTGCATACATCAGCATGTTAGGCCATCTCAATTTGTATCAGTCTACATTAGGTCCACTGCAAGAACAGACTTTTTCCTTGGAGGGACACAAGACCTGGTAGCCAGAATTAACTCTTCCACATGCTGGCAAAGTATGAAAGGGGAAGGGGTGTCTGTAGGAAGAGTGATGTTTGTGAAAGTCACAGTGATGCGTGAGTGTGTGTCTGTGTAAATCATCAGTCTAACATCCCACCTCTTACCCCTCATCATCAGTTTCAATCTCATTTCAGCAATTCATGTTTTAATCTCTATCATAGCTCCATTTATATACAGTATGCTGTATATCAGTCTGTCTGTCTATTAAAGATTTTTCATTCTGGACTAGTAACATGAGATTCCTAACTATCTGTGTATAGCCAGATCCAATAATCCCGTAAGGGGTGGCTGTTTCTCTACGAGTTAGTTGTGTTACGGGGTGGGGCACTAACCCTCCACCAACCCACTTGTTGACATGCAGGGAACACGTATGGGTTGGTTATATGGTTAACAACTTAAATATTGTCAAGTAGTTTAAACAGGCCATCTTCAGCTTCTGACAGTATTGAGACAGTCAGCCTCCAAACTACTTGATTAATGATTACCTTAGATACCTCTTTTCAAGTTCTGACACAGGGCTGTACTAAGACAATGTAAAAATCTGACAACCTGAACTGTAGCCCCAAACTTCTCCTTCCCCACCCCAACCCCACCTCTAACACCCTGCCCCACTTCATTTCACCTCCCACTCCCCTCCCCACCTCACCACACCCTCCCCTCCACTCCTCTCCCACCCTGTCCCATCCCATCCCATCACACTCTCCCCTCCCCACCTCTCCCACCCTGCCCCACTCCACCTCACCTTTCCCTCACCTCCACATCTCTCCCACTCTGCCCTACCCCACTTCACCTCTCCCTCCCTTACCCACCTCTCCCACCCTCCCCCACCCCATCTTTCCCACCCTGCCCAACCCCACATTACCTCTCCCTCCCCTCCCCTCCCCCACCCCATCTTTCCCACCCTGCCCAACCCCACATTACCTCTCCCTCCCCTCCCCTCCCCAACCCAACATTACCTCTCCCTCCCCTCTCCCACTCCACCTCTCCCTCCCAACCTCTCTCCATCCCATCCCACCTGGCCTGATTCCATCCCCAGCTCCATTCCCAGTCCCACCCATCCTTCCCCACCTCAACTCCACCCCCCATCCCACACCACACTGCCCCACCTCGTGCTGGATGACGTTCCATGTCTTGAACACTCCGGGGCGGGACTGGTTGTAGTTGTGCATGGACTTGAGCATGTTGGCGTGAAGAAAGTCCTCAACATCTGAACGCAAGATGTAGGATGCCACTCCGACGCCCAACTGCACGACGAAGATCATACATAGCAGCACCGCAAACTGGGAACAAACACCATATATTACCACACACTTGAACACACGACAGAAGTACATTATAATACAGTATACCTAGCGACATCTTGTGAAGCATGGGGGTGTAACTCTCTCCCCCCCCCTCTCTCTCTCTTTCTGTGTGTGTGTGTGTGTGTGTGTGTGTATTTCACCGGGTCGGTCAGGATCACTTGATGGTCGTGATCGTCAGCTTTTACCCTCCCGGAAGGGAGCTGAGAGCTCATATAGTCCGATCTAAGGGCAAGGCTGTGACCTTCACACACGCACACACCCGTCCCCTTGCTCAAGGGGGACAGTAACCATCCACTTCGTCAGTGAAACTTTTCGCAACCTGAGCGAGGCGCGAACTCCCGTCCACCAGTTGGCAAGCGAGAGCGTTACCACTGCACCAGCGAGCGGGGTGTGTGTGTGTGTGTGTGTGTGTGTGTGTGTTTAAAAACAACAAACTAAAGAGGAAGGAGTTTTCGTTGGAACTTTGCTCTGATGACGTGAACTGTTAATTCAATTAGGCTAACCGACCCTTCCTGTCTGCCTGTCTGTCTCTTGTATCCGTATATTAATTATCTCTCCCCACTAACGCCCAAACTGGCACACAAAGCCATTCCTGAAACACAAAAGATACCGTCCAACAAGTGTCTAGTGGAATGGTATTTCCAAACCACCCTGTATCTCCGAAGACTTTTCTATCGGAAAGGCTTAGTCATCTTTACTATACTCTTTTTACTCTAACTTGGCTAAAAACTGTCATCCCTCCATCTTGAATGTGGAGTTATAACAAGAGATTAATGCTAGAATATGATGCTGAGTTGTAACGAGAGACTGGCACTAGAATACGATGCTAGTCACGAAGAAGTGTCATGGAAAGCAGGTATATTCTGCCACTGAGCTACGGGATGAAAGATGCAAAAAGGACGAAAATCTGGGCCATGTTAAGGAGACATGAGTAGCGTTCTGTTAAAAATGAATTAAAATAGCTTCCCTGGGTTGAATGTGTTAACTCTACCTTTGATCTGCCTCTTCCTTTTTACCTCCCTTCATCTCTACCTCTAGCATTACTTCCCTTCACCTATACCTCATACTTTATATGCCTCCTACATTTATAACTTTCCCTCTCGCCACCTATACTTCTAACTTTCCCTCCCTCTCCACCTTTGCTTCTAACTTTCCCTCCCTCTCCACCTATACTTCTAACTTTCCCTCCCTCTCCACCTTTGCTTCTAACTTTCCCTCCCTCTCCACCTTTGCTTCTAACTTTCCCTCCCTCTCCACCTTTGCTTCTAACTTTCCCTCCCTCTCCACCTATGCTTCTAACTTTCCCTCCCTCTCCACCTTTGCATCTAACTTTTCCTTCCTCTCCACCTATAGCCTACCTCTAACTCCCTCTCTTTCCACTTTCACCTCTAAATTACCCCCTCCCCCCACTTGTACCACTAACTTCTCTCCACCTCTACCCCAAACTCTCGCTCTGCATCTCCACCTTGTTGTATTCACCTGTCTCTCTACTTCACCTACCTCCACCACTAACCATCTCCCAACACCTCTGCTTCTAACTATACACTCCTCCACCTCTCAACCTCAAACACCAACCAGTATACAAGAAAAAAAAAAAAAAGTAAAATATAAACTTGAAAGAATAATCCGAAAAAATCTCTTATTGGCGCTTTAAGCCGAAAAAAAAGCTTAGTCCCGGATTGGCTACAGACCGCCATTACTCGTTTTAAAAATTCAAAACGCTAAGGCGTTGTGTTGCACCGTGTTATCACCGTCAGTGTTTGAATTTATCTCAGCTAAAACACACACACACACACACACACACACACACACACACACACACACACACACACATATCGTCTGGCGTCTGGCTGAATAAATGTGTAGGTGGTCAAAGGAAAAAAAAAAAAAAAAGGCATTAACATGGATAAAATAACTAAGAGACTGACTAGGAGAGTGTTTGAGTGAGGTGTGGGGAAGGGGAGGGGGAAGCCGAGGACGAGATGGGGGGATGAGGTGGAGTGGTATATGAGACGGGGGTGTGGGTTGAAGAGAGGGCAGCCTGATGGAGGAAGAGTGACATGGAGGCGATTTGTCTGTGGCTAACCCTCATGAAAGTGTGAATGAATACATCTGTCCATAACAGTGAAATGGCTAACAGAAATATCTTCCAGAACCTCCCTAACGCCAGAATCTGCAAATAATAATAATAATAATAATAATAATAATAATAATAATAATATATCATAATGTCTCAACAACAAATAACAACAATAATAATAATAAAATAATAATAATAATAATAATAATAATAATAATAATAATAATAGATAAATTTAAAAAATCGTCCAGTATAATCCTGACTATAACACAAGAGCACCTATACCATCAAAAGGGTTAATTAATGATTCATCGAACAGAGTGACAACAATGCCGCTTGTTACGTGCTTTTACCTAATTACATATTCAGGAATCTATTGGGAAAAAAAAAAAAAAAAAAAAAAAAGCGGGAAAGCAACATCAATCATTTATCATACATCACAACTATTTTGCTGCTTGGTTTGTGCATATAGTTAAATTTAAGTATTTTATTTTCTTGCTTCTTTTCCCAACAACCAACAAAGGACAAAAGGAGATCCCGAGTAATTGTGTATTCCTTCATTCCTTCATTCATATCCTTTAAGGCTCCTATGACACTCAGCTGGATAAAAGTCTGGTGTGATCTGGAATACAATACTAGAGCGACCGCGACCATGAAGATTAAAGTGGCTAGCAAAAAAAAAAAAAAAAAAAAAAAAAAAAAAAAAAAATCTATTACTACGTGAAATTTCACAGAGTTTGCTTTTTGTATGTAAATACAATCTGTACATATTTGCTTAACTGTAACTTGTATGAAAATAATCGCGGAACAAATAGGCTTGAGGGCACGTTCAAAGACGTATTCGAAGCCAGGTAAAACACATGCGTTCACCCGGACGGCTGGGTAGGTGGTTCCGCGTCCGTCTTATAGTAGTCCCCCCCTTGTCTTTTTTTTTTTTTTTTACAACACTTTTTGGACTATAAAACTATTCAAAAGACCTAGATCGAAAACCTGAGAAGGAATCCTTGAGTTGCCAGGCCTGGGTACTTGCGGTGTAAGTTTCAGGTCACTCGGCCCAGTAATAATGTCGTGAGACAGTAAAAACGGGCGTTAGTGAGGAAAGAAATCGAATAAAGAAGTAAACACATTCCCTTTGGAAAACGTAAACTGAGGCAATAAAACTAATATGACGGGGACGGTAACGGTTAGCGAATACGGTTAAACGGTGACTGGACATAAAATACATAAATAAATAAATAAAAATACTTCCTGACTGACATAAAACCTGAAGCTAACGACGCAAAGATGAGCATAATTAACAGTTCAACCAAATAATTTCCACTCATTTAACCGTATTTATCGAGTTTAGTTATGCGGTCCGCTCCAGTGAACGCCGTTGCCAAGGTTACAGAGCCACGCCACTCTGGTGTAGTCTGGGACAAAAATTCGCCTACAGTTTCAATGGTCTAGCCTCACCTGAGGTATGTTCGTCACTTGCCTCCCCGACGCATCAACGGAATAATCTATGGGCGGAGAAACATATCAAGCGTCTCTCCCAGGTAGAAAATATTAGCCAGCAGAGGAAATTAAGAAGTTTGTGAGGTTGAGGTAGAGGTAGAGGTAGAGGTAGAGGTAGAGAGAGAGAGAGAGAGAGAGAGAGAGAGAGAGAGAGAGAAGAATCCCCCACACCCCCCGGCTGCACATCACCCATAAAAACTAAAGTTTGAAATTAAATGTTCAGGAACAGAAAGTCAATTTCAGTTGGTCCTTTGCCCCGCCTATTAGGAGCTTTTTAGGGTGTGGCATGAGCGAGGGTGTGGGGGGGGGGGTTATGAAGGAAGGGAGGGTGGAGGGTTATGGAGGGAGGATGGGTGGGAGGATCAAGAAGGGAGGGAGGGTGAGGGTAAAGGTGAATGTCCTCAATAGTACTGTTTTTCCCCTCGCTGTTTCCGACTCCAGATTAAGGACTGTAAACTTTGTCTATCGGTGGATGGATGCACAGTGAGGACAATAACCTCTTCCCTGTGATGGCAGTTTTTTTTTTTCTTATTCTAGATTATTGATTTGGGGAGGTTTGGATAGCTTTCGATATCCCCTTAAATAAAAAAAAAAGAAAAAAGGCTGAAATGGTCGTCTAACAGTAGCAAGAGTACACCAACAAAATACGGCATCTAATTCAATGGGTAAAATAAAAATAAATAAAATAAAATAAAAAAAGTGAAGACTGGCGATTCCCTGACTATTGCTATTGTCACATGGGTGGGAGTAAGGATATCGTGAACTCATAATTTGGGGACGGGAACTGACTCAAAAGCTGAGGATGAGAATTAACTGACTCATCTTTGGGGATGGGAACTGACTCGTGGAAGTTATAATCGTCACGTTCTCTACCTTGTTACTGCCGGCAAAGATACAAGTAATATAATTCTGAAAAAAAAAAAAAAAAATTATCACCAAAGAGTTTACTGGACAATACAAATGTTTCTTCCGTTCACTGCTGCATGTTTCCCCCTCATACCGTATGGTCTTCCTACTCGCTTTTCTTCTCGGCCTCGACTAAGAAGCCTAGTGAGTGGAAGGCTGGGGAAGGAGTATCGGGTAGCCATCTGCATTACTATACTTTTTTGGCACTGACTTGGCCTGAAGTTGTCTTCTTCTCATTCTGAATGCCGAGTTGTAACAAGAGATTAACAGCAACACATGGTGCTAGATACAAAGAGGTGCCATGGAAAAAATGCAGAGCCATAGTTCTATCTTTTCCTGCCACTGTGTTAAGTGAGACAGACTGCAATGGGACGAAACCTTGGTCAAATTAAAGTGAAAAGCGCACAGTCGTCTCATGCAAGTTCAAATTAGCATCTTGATCCTTAGCGACAGGAGTTGCCTCGTATGGGCCGACAGGTATACTGCAATTCCCTTCCTCTAATGTTCTATGCCACCAAGTCCGCCAGTACACCACACACACACACACACACACACACACACACACACACACATTATCTCTCTCTCTCTCTCTCTCGATGTCGCCAGATAATATTCAGTTTACGTGAGACTTAACGTAATGAGCGGGTTAGATACAAACATGAAGGTCAATGGTTTTTTAAAAAACGTATTTTTGCTCCTTCTAGTTATGAACGAGTTAAAAATAAGTGTGTGTGTATGTGTGTGTGTGTGTGTGTAATTCACCGGGTCGGTCAGGATCACCTGATGGTCGTGATCGTCAGCATTTTACCCTCCCGGAAGGGAGCTGAGAGCTCATATAGTCCGATCTAAGGGCAAGGCTGTGACCTTCACACACCCACACACCCGTCCCCTTGCTCGAGTGGGACAGTAACCACCCACTTCTTCAGTGAAACTTTTCGCAACCTGAGCGAGGCGCGAACTCCCGTCTACCAGATGGCAAGCGAGAACGTTACCACTGCGCCAGCGAGCGGTGTGTGTGTGTGTGTGTGTGTGTGTGTGAATACAACTAATGATAAATTCTGCACACGTTAGAGTCATGTGATTATGCAGACTAATAAATTAATAAATTACCACAATAATCTGCCACTTATCACAATTATTTATCACAATTATCAAGCGTCCCCATCGGAGTGATCAGCCATTATGTACAAAAATATCACCATCATTTTCATCCTCATCAGTAGCAACAGCACCTGCATCATCATCATCATCATTACCACCACCACCATAAATCATATTAATCACTATCACCATCATCAACAACATCCTCATCATTATTGTCTTCGTCAGCATCATCTAACTATCCATACTTTTTACTAATGAATGAATTGCAGAACACACACACACACACACACACACACACACACACACACACACACACACACACACACACACACACACACAATTATATACACATACCTCTAAATATGTACTTATCTATCTATCTATATACACACACAAGTATGTTACTAAGGGCATATTCAGAACTGTAGGGGGCTGCGGGGTGAGGGAATCCACAAGCTATAAATTATCGGCTTTAAAAGACTGAACTCATTACTGTGCTTTAATTAAGACTGGGTTAATTACTCTGGCATTACCTTCAGGATTACGCTATATAGTCGGCTACCACCTTCAGGATTGGGTTACTTACTGGGCCTTCGGTGGACTGGCTTTCTTAACAGGCTCCATCTTAACCTTACACAGTCACTCTTATATTTTTCAAGAATACCACGGCCACTGTCCAGGGATATCGGACGATCTATATATTAGCGACTCAGACAGGCCACATACTGGGATATTTCTCTGAGTTTTGGCTACCTTATTATTTGCATTTTAACCATATGCACCCTGGGAAACATTACAAGATCGAAGAAAAAAAATATATATATTCCTCTCTTAAATGACTCGGACCAGCATGCAGCATCATGTCACTCACCCCACTAAACCACCAGGCGTCTCAAGCCACACATAAAAAGCAAGGCACTCGGCACGGCGCACATTTCAACCCATATGTCTATTGCCTAACGCCGCATCCTGTGAGGGGTGGCCAACGGAAAAGGATCTCCAATCGTTTCCGTCCCTGTTCAGCAATATCCACTCCACACCGCCCTCTCATATATATACCCTCGCACTTTGTTCAGCACCTCTTCCCTGGCGATTTATTTGTACAGTATATTACTCCACATTTTCTTGTGTGTTCTTTATATTGCCTTCATATCGACACAATTTGCATCATTAACATACAAGAGGATACCGGGGTGAAATGCACAGAATAAAATCGCTAAGGCAGATGCATTACGAAATCTGAAAAAGTAAACCAAGAAGCCAACCCATAATGTCAATACTTTCACCACACTGAGTTAATCCAACATGGTAATAACACCGAACCTAAACTGACTGCTATAGAGGCGGATCGTCCTGTTTTTCTAGTCGATATGAAGCATTGTATTCTTGTTTGCTGCCAGACTGCGCCTCTATATTTTCAAGAACATTCACTGTATCTCCTTCACCACAATTACGGATTATTTCAGTTCATTTTTGCAACCCCAACCCAGACGATTTTCTCTGAGGGGGAAAATAAAGGCTGCGGTTAACCCTCCTGTCCACGAAAATCTATCCTAAGATGAATTAAATCCTCTGATGACAGTGAGAAATCGGACTGGAGGTGCTAATCACTTCATCTTTAAATCAAGAGGAACTTCTCTACAAATATTCATCATAATCTGCTCTTTCTTTTTCCCATAAGCTAGTCATTTATGGACGGACAGACGCGGACGAAAACACAACCTCCTCCACCTTCAGCGACAGAGGTAATTGCGGTGAATCGGTATAATATAGCAACTCAATATTTTCTGCCATAATGAATGCGTGTGTACCTGCCTCCATAACCAATGAACTAGGACTGGGTGAGGCCTTCGTCATTATTTTTTATATTAACCGATTTCAGACTACCATATCTGTCAACATAACATTATATGAACTCAACCCTCTCACGGTCAAGGTATCTCTAGCATTCTGTTTCCGATGACGCCAAGTGATTTTCTTTTCTCCCGATGAGATGGAGGGATGGAGTGAAGATCTATATGAGTGGGTGTGTGAGCTGTGGGAAGGGCATCGAAATGGAAGGGGAAAGAGTGACGTGGAGGCTATTTGTGACCGCCCCTTACGGGATTGAGGGGACAGACACATAGATAACTAGATAAATAGAAAGAAAAAGTTATAAGAGCCTGATAATGTTAACAGCACTTGAACTTCTGGACAATAAAATATATAAAGTAACTCACAGTAACAATCATGCAGCGGTTCTCCTTGATGGCCCCACAGCACCCGAAGAAGCCCACGACGAAGATCAGCACCCCCACGGCGATCAGCACGGAGGGCGCCGAGATGTAGCTGGAGGAGATGAAGTCCAGGTAGGAGCGGTAGTGGGCCTCGATCACCGCACCCACGATGATCACTGCAAACCCGCTGATCTGGGGAGAGGATAGAAATAAGTGGGTTAGACGGCTTGGCGGAGAAGAGATCAGGAGAACTGGGCTAGATCTGGGGCCTCTCATACCAGCTTGATTATATATATTGGGTATTTATAACAATTCGTATTAAACCTAGCAGAGGCACTTGTAGCTCTAGACGATTAAACATATCTGAAGTACAAATGTGTTTAAATTCAGATATAACAATTAAAAATATCCATATACGCAAATTAAGTGATATGATTCAAACTCCTGTGGCAATCTCTCACAACCAAAATAAGCAAGGGTTACACAGAAATACTGACCGCCATTACCTCTCTCAAGATCTGCATATATCTCCAAGTTAGGGCTGAGTGACTGTGAAATGTGGTAGTGGGGATGTGATGGTGTGGGGTGTGGCTGATGTGCAGTAGTGTAGGGTGTGGCAATGTGGGGTGAGTGTGAAGGATGTGTAAAACGTTGCGTTGTATGGTGTGTTTTGGGTGTGTGTGGTGTGTATGGCAATGTGTGGTGTAGTAGTGTGAGATGCAGTGATGTGCGTTGTTGCCGTGTGACGTGTACCTACAGTATAACGTATATGCTGTGTGTGTGTGTGTGTGTGTGTGTGTGTGTGTGTGTGTGTGTGTGTGTGTGTGTGTGTGTGTGTGTGTGTGTGTGTGTGTGTGTGTGTGTGTGTGTGTGTGTGTGTGTGTGTGTGTGTGCGCACGTGTGTCTATCTGTCTGTCTGTCTGTCTGTACGCGCGCGAGTAAATGCCTTGTATATGCATCCCTGTCTGACCACAAGTCACAATGCCTGTTTCCGAGGTCCAATATTTCACCGACTACCAACAGATGGCGCCACAACCCCAACGTCATCACTTACCGAGAAACACACAGGAGGCTGGACTACTTATTGGCCGGTATATCAAACCATGCCGGGGGACAGAGAGAGAGAGATGCAACAGTGGAGCCGGACCGAATATTGCATTAAAGGTTTAGCACTGATGCGGAAGATTAAGTTAAGGCAGTGAAAATGGGATTGGTTTCTCTCTCTCTCTCAACACACCTGCCTCCATATCTGTGACCCAGGAATACAAAGTTGTCAGCGCGTATGAGTGTCTGACATCCTGAACATACATATATACGCATTTTCCCGTCATTGATAGCTATTACCTCTCCCTACCTGTTTGAAAGCCTGGAATATACCTGCCTCTCTATTTGGCTGCCTTGTACACACCCGCTTCTGTGTTTGGCAGTCAAAAGCATACGACTATCCAACTGGTGTACACTTGTCTCCTGTGGGTGGTTAAAAATACATCCATCTCTCCAGCAATCTACAACGCCTGGCAAACAACTGGACCCTCCGTTTGACAGCCTAGAACAAACATATTTCATCACACACACACACACACACACACACACACACACACACACACACACACACACACACACACACACACACACCTGTCTGTCCGTGGATGTGCCTGCCTGCCTCGTTAATGAACACACGCACACGCCTCCAGAGCTTGTCAGTGATGTCTTAATTGTCAGCGAGTGAGCAGCCACCTGGTGTGTGTGTGTGTGTGTGTGTGTGTGTGTGTGTGTGTGTGTGTGTGTGTGTGTGTGTGTGTGTGTGTGTGTGTGTGTGTGTGTGTGTGTGTGTGTGTGTGTGTGTGTGTGTGTGTGTGTGTGTGTGTGTGTGTGTGTGTGTGTGTGTGTGTGTGTGTGTACAACTAGGCCTGATATTCTGTGGTATAATGTGTGACAGGAGTGCGGTATATTGATGTGGTATTGTGTGGTATGCTATGTTATGATGTGGTGTAGGTATGGTATTTTTATCATGCATTTCGGGACAGAATTGACTTTTCGTTCTCCTAAGCGCAACAAATACCTCACACCTTCACATACCACTACTGGGGCACTAATATCCACGTTACATAATGAATACATGTTGTGCCTCTCATTGAAGTCTCGTAAATATCAAATAAGATCATTTTTATAACATTCAAATCCCCAAACTATTCCCTGCTCAAAACTGAGATCTGTCTCTCGTCTTCTCGCTCAGCAGTCCTTCACTTTACCACTTGGCCACAATCTCCATGGTATGGTATGGTGTGGACGGGTACAGCATTTCTTGGTGAAGTATGGTGTGTGATATAGTGTAGTATGGTATAACTGTGTAGCGTCGTGCAGTGGTATGGTGAAATGTAGTATAGTGCAGTGTAATATGGTGTGGTGTGATGTGGTATAGTGTGTGATGGTGTGGTATGGAGGTATGGTATGGTGTGGGATGGTGTGGTAAGATGGAGTGGCATAAAACGATAACCCTGCCCTGGTATTGTGGGGTGGATGGGATGGGCGATACGTACAACAATGTATTGTAGTGTAGTGGTGTAGTGTAGTGTAGTAAAGTGTAGTGTAGTGTAGTGTAGTGTAAAGTAGTGCAGTGTAATGTAGTGTAGTGTAAAGTAGTGCAGTGTAATGTAGTGTAGTGTAAAGTAGTGCAGTGTAATGTAGTGTAGTGTGGTGGCGAATGTAAGGGTATGACGTGGTGTGGCAGGTATAAAAAAGTAACTGACTAGCGGACCTCATACAAAACAAGAAATATATATACCATCGAACCCACACCACACCACACTTGTTGCCCCTCGTGTAGGAAAGATCTATCGACTGCGTATTGTATCCCTTACCCGGACACCAGCAGCCACCAAACACTTACCAGCAACTACCAGAAACCACCAAGCAACTACCAACGATGAACTTAAGGTGTATAATTCAGTCACAGAACAGTAAAGGAGAAATTCACCCAACGCTCTAGTAAGGAACCTTAATCTATCACCCACCGCAGAGAAAACCAACCAAGCCCTTACTAACCTACAGCTCTCAGTCACCCTAATAATTGAGCCACCCAACACTTAAAAGAATTCCAACCTTATTATTGTCTTCATTCTTATCTTAGTCTTGGTCCTCCTCCTCCTCCTCCTCTGTCATAGATTCGTCATCATTACCAGAGTATTTCCCACCGTTTGAAACACCACCTCTTCTTCACCTGGCAATGATAAGAAAAGGCCGGGAAGCCTGTACAAAGCGACAGGGATCATACAACAGCCCCTGGTATACAAGTGGGGTTTGCACCCAGAACAACACACATGGAACAAACCCCCACAGACTACAACAACCACCACGAACACACACACTCGGGGGAGACCTTCTCGTGTTCTTTTTGGAGGAATTAGTGCACTTGGAATATGGTGCCGTTGTCCCTAGGTTAAGGTTTAGAGCCACCCAACAGTATATCAACCATTTCCACACGCTCCCATATGCCCTTTGTATCACTTTCATTCAGTAACTTGTCCAACAGATACTTCATTTTAGGATCTTTGCCCAGTAACTTGCACATGCTACTATCAACCATCCTAGTCCTTCAGTATGTATGTATCCCGCTGCCATATATTTAGCATCCTTACCTTGTTACATTATACCCACTCGTGTATCCTGCCGATAACTGCATATTCACGAGTCATTTAAATCCAGTTATACATACTGTTACTGGCTGTACTGCATAATCTACTGTCCCTGCATCCACCAGTCTTAGATAAACTACAATATATACTGGTAATGCAGTGCGATGTGGTATGGTGTGGTGTGGTACAGTGCACTGGATACCCGATATACAGTATGCTATGGTGTAGAGTGGTGAGGAATGGCGTGGTGTGGTGTGGTGTGGTGCGGCGTGGCGTGGCGAAGTGTGGCGTGGAGTGTCGTGTCGTGGCATGGCGTGGTGTGGTACGGCAAGACGTTGTGTGCCACACAACATGTGGTGCGGTGTGGCGTGGTAATGCGCGGCGTGGCATGGTGGTGTTTGAAGCCGAGTGGCGTTGCGTGGTGTGGTAAAGCACGGTGAAGTGCGGTGTGGTTAGGTGTGGAATGATATGTGTGGTGTGGTACAGTGTGATATGATGTGATGTGATGTGATGTGGTGTGGTGTAATATGATGTGGCGCTGTGTGATAAGGTGTGGTGTGGTGTGGTGTAGTGTGGTGTGGTGTGGTGAGCTGTGCTGTGTTTTCCTGATGTGCAGAGCTGAGAATAACGGTGTGGTAGGGTACGGCCATGGTCTTCCCCTCACAAAACTTAATTAACTTTAACAACTCAATTACACCGAGAAAATGAAAATAGGAGAGTCTGTCGTTAATGACCAGAGCGGCTTAAGTGTTGATGTTGCACGGGTTCCCGGGTCCCATCAGGTCTTCCGGGCCCTACCAGGTCCCCCGGGTCTCACCAGGTCCCCTAAGGTTTCTCCAGTTCCCCCAGAGATCAACCATGTCTCCCAGA